>NC_048893.1:196257184-196395145 GCF_011077185.1 Oxyura jamaicensis | reverse complement strand
TTTTTTTTTTTTTTTTTTTTTTTTTTAATTAAAATTTTTTTTTTTTTTTTTTTTTTTTTTTTTTTTCCATAATAGGAAGAGCACACACTCTATAGGTATTTCTGTATGGATCAAAGTTCTCTCTCATTTTTCAAAAGAAGCAGTACTAGGACAGATGGGAAATATTTTATTTTGTTATAGTGTTCTATTTGTTGAAGCTGCCCTTTATTCAAGGTCTATGTTTCTTCCACTGGTATATCACATCAACAAGTGTTTTTTTATTTTATTTGCAGCCTCTTTTGAAAGCCTTGGATAATCATAGTCTGACATCTCTTCTTTGCATTTTCAAATATCTGTTGTCAGGAGTAGTGTATTTGGACTTACAGCTTGTCACCAATTTGACATAAATTTGCAATGTTCTTTTCAAAATTTGGTTTTCCTTTAAAGCAGTGTTATTCAAATCTTCCTTGATGTGTAAAATAGAATTGAAGAGACAACAATATTGTTATATATTTAGCCTTCCAATTATTACCCTTCTGTGCAGTCAAGACAGATGGTGAGACATGCCCAGTCTTTTCAGAGATTTTTTTAGTTCTTGCCATGCATTTTGAGATATGGAAGTCCTGCCCTGTGTCCTTGTGCTTCTGATAATATATGTTAGAGTTACCCAGACTTGTCCCCTAGATATGTACTGAATAGCTACTTTGTGTCAAATGTTTTCAGAATTTTCCTTAAACCTTCATCACCATCACTGTCATGGCTGACGGAGGAGTCCTCTTTGCCCATTTGGTCTCTCTCCTTCAAAGATATCTCAACAATTTGATTTAATGTTATTATCAGTCCCAATACAAATATGCCACCTTTTCACTTCTAGGAGAGAGCACTTGCTAAACTCAGTTCCAAGCAGCTGTAACCATTCACAGAAGTCAGTTATTTCCCCATATGACCCTCCATGTATCTCAAAACCAAGACTCAGAAGACTTCTCTAGGGGCTTATGCAACAAAAGCTGCTACCATCAACCAGACCAAAGAGCCAAGGACATGCAAATCCTTATAAGACTTATGTCTAGCACTGGATTGAAGTCCCATATCACTTTTCCAGATCATTCCAGATCATTGCTTTGTTAATTTTAAGCAGGAAACTGGAGGCACTCAAACTCTCTGTGTTAGCTTTGGTATAAGAACTTTCCAGCTCTCAGAGCTTTAAGGGAGGCAGGGTGTCACTCTGTACATATTTTGCAGGAAATCAATCTTGTTTCACAGTTCCTGGACTGACCCCAAAGTAGACCCATTGCAATTGAAATGTATACCTTCCACTCCATTGTTTCATGTCAAGGAGTCACCCAAGTGTGTGCCTGGCTTTGCTGATACTTCACAACAGCCTGGCACTGCCTATGAATGAAGGAATTCTGCCTACCTATCTGACAGGCAGCAACTTCATTTGCAGCCACACCCCCTATGTTGCAGGAAAAAAGTCCCATGAAAATGTTAAATTTTAAAAACTCATTTATATATTCCTACCATTTCCCTTTGGTGGCTCCTGAAGCCTCAAAAGGAAGTAGGTGGTCGTGAGGGACGACCATATTTCTATACAAGCTCATGACCTTTAAAAGTCTGTAGATTATGTAGAACAGATCACACACCTAGGTTGTTCAGACAACTGTCATCCTAAGAGTGACCATTTCTATTGCCTACAAAGGAGTTCAAGGGAGACAAAATTGGATGCAGACATTTTTACACTATAAACATCAATGAAATTACACATTCATCTCACATATTTGAGCCCATCACAAATCTTGCAAAACGATGGCCAGACGCTGCTTTCATTTTGCATGCAGGCAAATACTTCTTCTGCTCCCAGTTACAGGTGGGTATCCTTCCACAAATTTTTCAGTGTTGACACCCCCTGAATGATCTTTGGAAGAAAAAATATTAAAAGATTTCAATTCATATTTTACAGAAAATTCCAGTCCTCAAGTTTTAAAGCAGAAAGGTCAGAAGTCTTAAACATTGTTTTGTTTGAAAGTCATTATGTCACCATTTGTTCTACAAATAGCCAGGAAATGAAGACCAATTGGTTTCCATTTGCAATCTGAAGCTGGATGAAAGCTTGCTTTAAAAAAGCATGCTTTACAGGAAAATATGAACTTGCTGTATCTTCAGAACCTTTTTTCCTCCTGTTTCTGAATAAACATTAACTTTTTGAGTTGTCTCATGCTTTATAGAAAGTAGGATAGGTTGTGTTTCTTTTAATTATTATTATTATTTTTTTTCAGGTGCATTACATCTTCAGTCTTATTGTTGCACCAAAATATTGTTGATGTTTGGCAATTTTGGGAATTAAATCAATTAAATTTCCTTTGTATTCTTCCTTTCCTGTGACATAGCTTATTACTACAACAGAGCTTATCTCATTTTTCTCTGGAAGATTTTTTTTTTCATTACATAGATATGAGGAACTCTGATGTTACTCTTCTTTATGTACCAGAGCCTGTCCTCAATTAATCTTTACAGAAAAGACCAGTTTCTTTTGTTACACTACAAATAGATCTTCTACATTGCTTTTGGTAAGGTATTAAATTAACAGAAAATTCTTTCTTATCTCTTTTGCTCTTTTGAAAAACCTGGGTAGTAACAGATTTATATGGTCTTCCTTCCCCATGAACCACACTTATCTGCTACAATTGGATGCATGCATGTGGACTTACTTTTTTTTTTTTTTTTTTTTTTTTTCCCAATTCTTAAAGACTTGCTCTTTCTGAAAACAGAAAGAGAATAGGAGAATAGGATTATCAAAAACATTAATAATGTCTATACCTTTCAGCACTTTTTCAGCACTGTTGCAGGTTCTCCTTCTCTATTGGTAATATTAAGAGTCTATATTCTACATCTTTTATGAACTATAATCTTCTGAGGCAGAAATGACCTCAAAACACTTACCCAAGCCATATGCCACATTCTGGTAAATCTTTTATGATTATCGTCAGTATAATGTTGTCCAGCTCACAATCAGTAGCCTTTTCTTAAAATCTTGCTCTTCTGAAACTACTACTGTCCTTAAAAAATCTTTCTTGCCACAAGCACTGCTGGGTGGGAGTCTGAAAGAATATGTTTTTGAAAGACACAGTTCCATCCACCAGTACTCTGATGGTACTTCCAATCAATGTTTGTGATAATATAACAGTAAATTAGTGCCTCCACAATAAAGCTGCTAGCATAACAGAATAAAAACATCTATGGAAACACCATGGGTCTCCAAAGGTCTTTGTTATGCATGAGGAGATGAAGAAAACTGATTGCCATTTTTCTTCTTCCAGAATTTTGTTCAGGCAATTCCTGTAGAGCATATTCTACTTCTTTATAGAAAAATAATCTGTGGTTTGTCTTACTGTTTGGTATAATTAAAGAGACTCAGCATGGACGGAAAGATCTTTTCCATTGTTATTCTGAACAAGGTTCTCTAGTTCTGGTATAAAACTTGTGGCCTCTTTATTCTACTAGATCATGCTCCAGTATTGTTGAACTTATGCATTTGTCCTGGATGTCAGATTTCTCTCTGCTAAAATCATTTTCTTATTGTTTTCATGCCCTGCTTGGTAGAAAATTATATATGGAAGTGTATCCCTTATTTTCAACAGGGATTTACCAAGAAAGTCTGTGATGTTGTTTAATGGTTATGAAGAAACCATATGTCATCTTCTGCATTGTTTGAAGAAACATGAAGTGAATAAATCAACATTTCTGGTGCAAGTCTCCAGCACTTCTTGAATGATCTGCAGGGTCACAGACTGACAGTGTCTGTGCTTGTAATAATTAACAGATATGACCGAATGTGGATTTGAAGATATTCTGTCATAGATTCAACATCAGTTGGACTTGTTTCTCAAAGTCCTATTCCTCTTCAGAAAGGAAAATTACTGTTGTCAGAAGCTCTCTTGCAATTTAAACTATCATTATAAGTGAAATGCAGGTGTCAAAGACAATTTATTTCTTTCAGACAGCAAGTTCAGCCAAGGATTCCTATGAAAAAATGAAGCAATCAATCAGTATTGCTGAAATTCCTTGACATGTTGGGTACTTTCAGTAAACTGTTTTCTTCCTTAACCCGCATGTTCACATTTCTACCTTCTCCTGGAAGCTATGCTGACTGGATTCTCATTTTTTGCTTTGAAGCTACTTCAGAAAAACCTCCAGGCTTTAAGATGAATCATCCATCTTTACTTTCAGCATTATATCGGTCTTCTGTAAGGAGCAGGCAGCACCATTACCTCTTTCACACTGTTTTCGTAAGATTGCCTATTTCTTCACCATCAGAGCAACCTCAGCCCCTGCAATCTTCATGTTATTCCTAAAATATCTATAATGCATATGAAAATTGTAATACACTTTGTTTTGGGAAAATGTTCAGTCCTTATTAATTCTGTTTCTCACCCCACAATTAGAAGAATCTGTGCACCAAGAAATTGCAAATCACATTTCTGGGTTACCTTAACTAAGAAAAGTAGTGGGATTCTCATTTATGTCATCAAATCAGATATAGTATAAAAAAACTCTCGCCCTGCAATTTAGACTTTGTAGACTATTAGAAGGCTATGTTCTGCTTAAGGCAAAAGCATATATTATGTTGTTTTTCTTAATATAGTTGCTTTTCATTTGGGGCATTTATGCTATCTATTATGATTTCCAATAAGAGTAGTTCTGAGCAACCTGCTCTACATAGCCCTGCCTGAGCAGGGAGATTGGACTAGATGACCCCGGAGGTCTGTTCCAATCTCAGCCATTCTGTGAGTCTATGAAATACATAATATTTCAGGTCTTTCACGGATTTGACATGTATTTACACTTATTACATGTACATTTACATGTACATATGTTTACATGTACATTTACATGTACATATGTTTACATGTACATGTACATTAATACATTTACATGTATTTACACTTACTCTCTACAGATACCTTAAAGGAGGCTGTAGAGAGGTGGGGGTTGGCCTGTTCTCCCACGTGCCTGGTGACAGGACGAGGGGGAATGGGCTAAAGTTGCGCCAGGGGAGTTTTAGGTTAGATGTTAGGAAGAGCTTCTTTACTGAAAGGGTTGTGAGGCATTGGAACAGGCTGCCCAGGGAGGTGGTGGAGTCACCATCCCTGGAAGTCTTCAAAAGACGTTTAGATGTAGAGCTTAGGGATATGGTTTAGTGGGGACTGTTAGTGTTAGGTTAGAGGTTGGACTCGATGATCTTGAGGTCTCTTCCAACCTAGAAATTCTGTGATTCTGTGATTTCTTCAAATCCGTTTTCCTGTAGAATGCTTACTGTAATCAGAAAATCTGTTGAAAAAGTTCTCTGTTTCAGGTAACACACAAGGTTATAAGATACAACTATTGTTCACATAATCTCATCTGCGAATTTTGACAACATAAGACCCTATTGAATTTATTGTTTGTTTTTTGCCATGAACTGCTGTACTGGGTCTGGCTGGGATGTTAACTTTCCCTGCAGCAGCCCATACAGTGCTGCGCTCTGCACTTGGAGCTAGAACAGCAGTGGGATCACACCAGTGTTGTGTCTGCTGCTGAGAAGTGCTGGCACAGCATCAGGACTTTCTCTGACCCTCCTAGGGGGTGGGCAAAAAGTGAGAAAGAAACATCACCAGGGCAGCTGACCTAAACCAACCAGAGGGATATTCCATACCATATGATGTCACACTCAGCAATGAAAGGTGGAAAAAGGAAGAAGAGGGGAGGGGTGGGCTCTCGTTGTGAAGACATCTGTCCTCCTCCCGAACACCGGCTACGTGAGTTGAGGCCCTGCTTCAAGGACGTGGTCAAGCATCGCTCATTTGTGGAAAGTAGAGAGTAATTTCTTTCCTCTGCACTTCCACATAGCCTTTACTTGTTTTGTTTAGTTATTCCCTTTCCCCCCTCCCTCTTCCCCTTTCCCTTTTTTCCCTTTAGTTGAATTGTTTAATTAATAATAATATTTCCTTAATAATAATTTTTTTTTCTCTTTAATTAAATTATCCTTATCTCAACCCGTGAGTTGTTCTTTCCTTTACTTCTTTCCCTCCTCTTCTGAGGAGGGGGTGTGAGAGAGCAGTTGTGGTGTTCAGCTGCCTAGCACGGTAAAACCACCACAACTGCATATACTTGCTAAACACTTAATAATGTAGTATTGTGACACCTATTTTTCCAAAATGCTCATATCTCAAAAAATTCCTCTTTTGAACAATAATAATGTACCCTCCTCTTCAAATCTGTAAGAAAGTGTTGCAGGGCAACGGACAGTATTGACTGTACCAGAGAATCATTCCTGGGAGTTAATCTTCAAATTTCAGTAGGAACTCTGTGAATGTTCTCTGTTCTCCATGTGAATGAACTCTTTTCTCCAAGACCTTCCATCTTTATCTGAGGTACATTATTTGAAGAAACATAAAGTAAATAAATCAACATTTCTGGTGCTAGTCTACAGTATTTCTTGAATGGTTGTAGGGTCACAGATTGACAATATCTGTATTTGTAATTTCCCCTTTTGCTTTTGGAAATTTAGGACCATTGCTTGCTGAAACAGCCCAGTTCTGGAACTGTCATATTATGCTACTGGTGGAAGATTTAGAACAAATATTTTTCACAAAACTCAACATTCTCCTTGATCTTTATTTATTGATTTTTTTATACCAGGTCTTCTAGTCAATAAATTTCTTAATTTTCAATGGTAACTTTGAAAAAACAACAACAACAACAAGAACAACAACAACAAAATGCTGATCTAGGTTAAAAAAGAAACAGACCTGTTGATCTCTTAGGAACTGCTGCAGGGCCACAACAATCTGCTCATGGATCTTCTGGCTTCTTTTCTGTCTCATACAGACCAGGTAGTGACATTCCACACACCCTGTGTGGTGACTTTACCTAGTTGGGCAGCTGAGCTTCACCACAACCCCCTCATTCCCCCTCCTCAAAGGGAAAGGGGGAGAAAATATGACGTAGAGGGCTCAAGGGCTGAAATAAGGACAAGGAAATCAGTCAACAAGTATCATCACAGGCAAAACAGAATCAGTGTAGGGAGATTAGAGAAACTTATTACCTACTACTAACAACCTAGTAAAGTGAGAAACAAACAAAACAAACTAAAAACACCTTCCACTCCCCATCCACCCTCTTCCACCTCCTCCCCATGAGTGGTGCAGGGGAACAGGGAAGGGGGGCTGTGGTCAGTCCCTGATGCTACGTCTCCAGCACTCTACCGCCCTCCCCCAGGATGCCGTCCTTCCCAAACTGAGACTGAGGGGGCTGCCCGCAGGCTGCAGCTCTTCAAGAACTGCTCCCACATGGCTCCATCCCACGGGGTCCATCCCACAGGAGCAAACTGCTCCAGTATTGGTTCCCCATGGGCAGCAGCTCCCCCCAGACCTCCTGCTCCTGCGTGGGTTCCTCTCCACGGACTGCAGCTCCGGCCCGGGGCCTGCTCCTGCGGGGGCTCTCCATGGGCCACAGCCTCCTCCAGGCCACATCCACCTGCTCCACCGGGGGCTCCTCCACGGGCTGCAGGGTGGAGATCTGCTCCATGTGGGACCCATGGGCTGCAGGGGGACAGCCTGCTCCACCAGGGGCCTCTCCATGGGCCACAGGGGAACTTGTGCTGTGTGCCTGGAGCACTTTCTGTCCTCCTGCTGCACTGACCTTGGGGGCT
The DNA here is from genome assembly GCF_011077185.1 of Oxyura jamaicensis. Classification (NCBI taxonomy): domain Eukaryota; kingdom Metazoa; phylum Chordata; class Aves; order Anseriformes; family Anatidae; genus Oxyura; species Oxyura jamaicensis. Next base: position 196,387,476 of record NC_048893.1, on the reverse strand, counting down.
GCAGGGTTGCTTCTCACTCCTCATTCTCTCAGCTGCTGAAGTGCAGCAGCAGCAGTTTTTTTTGTTTGTTTGTTTGTTTGTTCGTTTGTTTTTTCCCCTTTCTTAAATCTGCTTTCACGGAGTGCAAACATCACATTGCTTATTGGCTCAGCTCTAGGCAGGGGTAGGTCCTTTTGGAGACAGCTGAAACTTGCCCTTGTCTGACATGGGCCAGCTTCTGGATTCTTCTCATAGAAGCCACCTACACAACCCCCTGCTACCAAAACCTTGACACATAAACACACTACATCCCCATGAACCTCTTAGTTATTTTCTTGCTTCCTTTCTGCTTTACAGTGGTTTTTGTTCCCACATTTTCTTTGTTTCACTCAAATATGATAGAACAAATTTCCACTTAATTTCCAGTTTCTTTATAATGGCAGCAGACACAAAATTTTCCTGTGCTCTTCCACTATGACCACCTGCCCTTCCCTTCAGCACTCTTTCTTCCTTCCATATTTTCTTTTCCAAATTCTTCCCATGTTTGAATCACACTGACCAAATCTCATTCAGGAGTGAAGCCAGAAGCTGAGCCCTCTTAGGCCCTTCAGGCGTGGATAGAAGTCTTTTCCAATGTTAATTCTCTACAAACACAAAGAAGAGGACAGACAATCATGAGGAAGATGAATTCGGTTCTACATGTCATGTGAGGATGATTTCTCGCTCCTGAACCAACTCCTTTTGCTGATCAAAACAACTCTCTAGCACAAAACCTTTTCACATCTGTGTCCTAAGACCTTTGTATTTAAGGCCATGGAATGGGAAAGTCACTCACTGCAAAATATTCCATTCCTATGTATTCCAAGAATCCCAAAGTCCCATTTGGGGTCTCTCAACAGGTGTTTTGTTATACATATGTATATATTTACACATGTATGCACACACGAGGAGCTTTTTGATGATGATGATGATGATTATTATTATTTTTTCAATCAGTGAACTCCAGGACATGTCCATCCTATCTCCTTCCTAACTTCAGTTTAATGGTAGATTTGGATTCCTTTTCAGGACTATTTTCCAGTATAGCAGGAATTACACCTTATACAGTCACTGAACAATTAATAAAATATTTCCACTGCCTGGTAAATTATATTTGAAAAACTCTTTACATGGTTTCCTTTTTTAGATAATTAAAAAATTCCCTGCATTTTGTTATTGTTATTATTTTCTGTCATGCATCTATTACATACTTTTAAAATGATCTACTTATATTTTAAATATGCACTCATAAAGTGGCAATCTGGGGTCTTCATCACTTCACTCTGTTTCTTCAACTAGATATACTGGATTGAAGATCTTTCTCTCTGTAAACCATACTGTAACCAGGTAGCCCTATAATACACTATGGCCATAAGTTGTGTACTATGTCTGTAGGGTCTCAGGCCTGAGGCTTTCCAGGCTCCCTCTGTCTGGATGTTTCCTGACCTGTCCACAGTTTTGACTTCATGTAGCTGTGACAGCAATGTCTCTACTCTTTCAGGTGTTTGTTGCTAGTTTGTTTTACCTTTATCTTTGTGTGGTACCACTATAGTTTTATATAGATAGCAGTTCTAGGTAGAATTACATATTTATGACCTACACATTGATGGAGTGTACAGAAATACAGGTAAGTGAGCAGAGGCCTTGAGAATTGTAGGCACAGAGTGTGGTGCAGGGGAGTACAGGCATGAGATAGTAGATGGGGCACAGGCTGACACTTGAGACCCCATGCTACAACAACTCATTTGTATTTAATTAAAAATATCTTCAGATCTAGAGATGGACAAAATTGGTTTTAGGGGTAACAGAATTAAAAAAAAAAAAAAAAAAGTGTAAAGGTGTGTGATAGGTATTGTACATAGATGTGGCCTGGTGCTGCAAGCAAAGGCAGAGAAATGTGTAAATACATGTATAAAAGAGGACTACTTCCTCTTTGCCCATAAACAGTATCTTGAACATAACCCTACAAATATGACATGATGATGTGTTAGGACAAGAATTGGGACTCTGATCCACAATGTGATTGATCATCTGAGGACATGACAGCAAGCTTATAATGGAAAAGTGTGCTATTTCAACAGGAATGGGATAACAGCCCATTCTAAAGCCTAGACTTTATCTGTTGTCCACTTCTTAGATTTATTTCATGTAGATTGTTGTGTTTGTTTGTTTGTTTGTTGTTTTATTTTTCTTCAGACCTTGCTATAAAATACCTCCTAGTTAGTATAAGTTCCTATGAGCCTTTTATCCTGCTATGCTGTTGTAATTCTGTGCAACTGAATTGTTAATTTTCTTGTGTTAGGGCAGCAAAGATGCATCTATTATCCTGAAATAATTTGAAAATAGGATATTTATTGCTTGCATTTATTTTGGAACATCAAGACAGAAACAGTTCAGATCGATTCTCTCAATTTTCTACTCATCTAATGCTGGGTTGCTTTTTGCAGTAATTTCTCCCCATTATTTGTAGATATGAAATGCTGTAGCCTATTTTGCTGCCAAGATTCAAAGGAGTTTCCTATCATCTTTTCTTCCCAAGGGAACTGCAATCTATAGCTATTTTCTGCTGCTGAATTTTCATAAAAGCACTTGTCTTGAAAGTTTGTATATAATAGTCTATTATAGTAGATAGTTTTATTGCCAATGAAAGAGAAGCAGTAAAGTTATTCAAAGCTCACAACTTCATACTTGCTCTTTCCTCCTTCAAAACAGTAGAGTAGGAAGTATTATTTATTCTCCTTTATAACAATCAAAGAATCACTCAACACTCAAATAATGGAACAATTTTTTTTAACAGATATATACTTATATAATTCAGAAATAGATGGTATTAATCAATAGCAGGGATATCTGTCCTTGTAATTATTATTTTTTTCCTAAGATATATTGTGCTCCGAGAGTGTTTCATTAAAATTTCTGTGATGGGATGTTTTTACTGCTGTACAATATGCAAATAACCTGAGCCAGAAAACAAAACAAAACAAAATATATCTTCAGGTCAATGTTACAAGTAGATGCGTGTATGTGTTTGAGTGTGGAAATCATATATATATATATATATATATATATATGCATTCAATAAAAAATTCAATTCTGAGGGATTTCAATTCCAGATGGAAATCTTTCCAGAAAGCCTTTCCTCATAAAATATTCTTCCTATTCATTTTGAAGATGTAAGTTCAGATATTCTTTATGAATGAGACAGCTAGGATCAGCCTTTGAATCTCCCAGTTTTTGCTCATCCCTTGACTGGGACAGACAGATAAGAAATAATTTAATTTAGAAACAGGGTGAGAATTTCAGTTTTACCCACATTTATAGGAGAAAGTACCACAGCCAGCATTTCTATCTGTGCTTTCTCCTTAAGTGCTTTTGTGAGATTTAGGTAGAAAAGGCTTCCATTTCTTATGGATGGTGAGCGCTATAGACACAACTATAATGTTCTTGATGCTTTTGGCAAAAGTAAAATACATGGAAAACATTTATTTTGCAATTGTCCTTCTCATCAGAGTAGAAACTAGACTAAGAAATTAATTGTCATTTGGGCCTTTATCATCTAGCATTTTGAAGAAAGAATATTGAAGTCATCCAGGAAAGACAGATTTCTTTTATTTATTCATTTTTGTTTATTTATTTATTTGACAGTTAAGAGTTCCCTTGCAATGTAAATTTGCATATTAGCTAGGCTTTGGTATAAGTTTTGCTTAAAAGAGACAGAGTTCCATGGTAAGGGTAAATATGAGATTAATACATCTACCTTTAAGCTACATTTATATTAGCAAGCAATTTGTCATAACAGGAATAGCTCAGAAGATTGAGACATTTTGTTCTTGGCATACCTGTATCTGTAGTATTTGTGACTTGGGTTTATTTTGACCAAGACTTTGACTGGAGATGTGGATTGAAGGTGCCTGTAGCGCATATGGACTGATGTTCTGTGAATGCCCATCCTTTGGCTTGGTTCCTCATGTACATATTCAAGGTGGGACTGTTTTATGAATTGAATCAATGCACTGAAAATGAGAGTAGCTTGAAGATTAAAGCCAAACTACTGCCCCAATGTTGCTAGAGTTGATAGATACAATATTAGGTGTCAATGTGTGAGCTCAGTGCCTTCCCTTCTGTCACAGTCAGCTGAGATATATAGAGTAGATTCAGCTGCCTAGGTTTAGATGCCTAGCACCATTTCATGCACTAATGTATCCTGCCTGGCTTTGAGGTGCTGTTCCAGAATATTAGGGGTTTTCTATAGGTCTTCCACGAGATTTTTCAAATACAGAACTTTTGGAGCCTTGGCTATTATAGGTCATGCCTTTAGGCATCTACTTTGAGTGAGATGAGTTACTCCATGAGCAATACTGAGTAACTACATTGGTTAAAGCATTCGTTCAAACACCCAGTTGATGTGCAAGCACTTAGATATCTTGTTTAGAAGCTGAATCCCACTCTCAAGGGTTAGTTCAGTTACCTAATTGGAGGTATTTATTTATTTGAAATCCCATAGGCTATGTGAAGTATTTTCACAGTGACAGAATAGACTCAGAGGAGCCCATGCTCATCTGCAGCAACTGCTGGAGGACACAGAGATTGCCCTGGATCAGAGTAGCATATATTTAGACAACAGAATTGAATTGCTGGTGTAAAACCTTTAGTTTATTATTTCCTTGATTGCATGCCATAATATATATTAAAAAATCAGCATTATTTACTCTGTTCATGGTAAACACTTGCAAATTTTTGGATCTTGTTGGCCATGACATAAATATCAGGCCATTCTATAAATCAACACTATATTGTTTACATCTATAAAAAGTTGTTCTGTCAATGTTGTTACGGTCAACTGATAACTGTTGTTATGGTCAACTGATAACTGTTCTGCTTATATAAAGCAGAACAGTTCATATCTTAAACCTGTTGGAACATCTGTGGAGAGATTTTGAGGATAAACTTCCAATCACTGTTATTTGACATAATTCTCTTACATGGTCTTGTGTACATACATTGAAGAGTGGTAACTTCAGTAAATGAATTCAAGTATACTGTTTTTGAAAATGATGAGACCAGCTGTGAAGACATAAAAATCATTGTTGATTGTGGAAAATTTCTTGACGTCTCTCACAACAAAGGCGTCACAGTTATTTTGGCATGGTACAAAATGATATTTTTAAGCTGTCAATGATGTTTCAATAGAGAAGAAAAAGCTGAGACAATCATTATCATTGAATCACTGGAGTTTTACAACTCCAGCAACAATAGTTTGGTTCATAATGTCTTTCACTAAAAATGAGACTTTTGTTAAAGAATGTTTTCTTAGCTGTTTTCCTGGCTCTGCCTTTTTCTTTTAGAAAATGAAATGGAGGAATATTCTGGAAAAAAAAAAATGTTTATAGGAGCAAAAAATTGAAAAGCATTACACGTCCACATCTTGTAACTTTTCCCTGAAGACCTTTATATTACCTCTACCGTAACTTCTTGATCAACAACAAACATTACTTTGCAAATTTGCATCATCATTAGACCTTTTGCCATACGGAGGTGTGTTGGGTCTGTCTGGGATGGAGTCACCTTTCCCTGCAGCAGCCCACACAGTGCTGTGCTCTGCACTCATAGCTGGAACAGCACTGGTATCACTCCAGTGTTGTGTCTATTGCTGCATAGTGCTGGCACAACATCAGAACTCCTTCCAGGCCCCCAAGAGCCAGCAGGCTGGGGGTGGGCAATTGATGGGGAGGGGACATCACCAGGGCAGCTGACCTAAACCAACCAAAGGGATATTCCATAACACCTGATGTCACACTGAGCAATAAAAGGGGGGCTCTCATGGGGGAGGGTCTCTTCTGAACAACCGGTACGCGTTTTGAGGCCCTGCTTCCCGGGACGTGGCCGAACATCGCTCGTTGATGGGAAGTAGAGAATAACTTTTTTTTCTTTCTCTCTGTGCTTCCGCGCGGCCTTGTTGTTTCTTTTGTTTCTCTTTCTCCCCATTCCCCTTTCCTTAATTAAATCATTCTCATCTCAAACCTCAAGCTCTTTGTGTTGTCTTTTCTCCCCCTTCCTCTTTGAGGAGGGGAGGAGTGAGAGAGCGGTTGTGGTGGAGCTCGGCTGCCCACTCGAGTAAAACCATCACAGGAGGTGACTCCATTCTCACCTATGAGGAACCAAATCTGTTGCAAGCTCTATCTCAAATTCTCATAATCTTTTGCAAAGTCTGATGAGTCATACACAGATGTCCTCTGTCTTTTGAACTGCCATCTGTTGTAACTGGATGGAAGATGTTTAGAGATTTCTGTCAAAGTGTATAAACTTTTTTTTTACTGAAAAGCCTATTCCTCAGACAGTATGTGTTAAAGAGTAGCCCTGGAAAGACAGCAGCTGTTTTTTGAGCATAGCAAGGCTCTGCTTCTGTTAATTTACTTATAGTCCTTTCAGAATGAAAATTGGATGCTGTTCTCATTCATCCTGAAAGTTTTAAGAACTTTCCAAGCTGTAAAATTAGGATTTTTTCACAGACATCTTCTGCTTCGTTCACTCCTGTTGAAACAGATGGAGTCATAACAGTTCTCTGAGTCATTCTTTAGCTGGTACAATATGAGTGATGAATGTTTGTATATGTTTGATGTGTTTTTTCATCCAGAGGTCATACCTTTTGAGTCCAAGGATATTTTATGCTAGCCTGTAGTTTCATAAGCATTATGGTAGGTAGGCACTTTATGTGGATAATATTTGTGAAAAATGTGCCTGTTATGTACATCTATTCATATTATTTTAACCTTTAAGGTAGAAGCTTATGAAATTTGCTACCTTTTTAACTTCCAGAGACAGCAATATAATTGTAATAGGCATCTGAGATATTTTATGAGTCTTTGAGCTTTGTGCATCTTGTATTGTATTGTATGAAGCTCCTTACCTACTCTATCCAGACTGGAACCTATCATGATTAAGTCAGACCCATGTGACTTTTTTTTTGTTGTTGTTGTTCTACATTAGGAATATGATTTCTGTATTCTCCTTTCTTATTTATTTTTCTGTTTCAACACCATAAATGACATGCCAGGGAGAGACAAATTACAGTGGTACTTTAATTGTGAGTAAGATGACTTGTCATAATTTCCAGTCCATTCAGAAAATTAGTTAGTGGTGAAAGAAATCACATCTTAAATGCTGCTTAGAACCTTATTCTAAAAAATAGTAGATACTCTGAATGCCATAGATCCTCTGTTGTTTTAATCTTTCACAGAATTATTGCTCAGTGGTCCAGTGACTTTGCAGATTTGGCTGTTTCATTTGGTGACCTGAAGAGTTTTACATGTTTTCACCCCCAAAGAGCAATAGCTTCATATCATTCCCCTACGTCAAAAGCTAACATCATTGTTCAACCAAATATTGATTCTCTACATCAGGAGAATATTTCAGGGAATTTGAAATTCACTTTCTTCTTAATTTTGAGCCTAGTGCATAGCTCTTCATCACTGTATCTACTTTTGTCCATTCTGGTTTTTAATCAAGATCATCTGTGTATAACAGAATATTTCTGTGACACACATTGATAACCTAAAATAAAAGATGATAACAAGATAATGTGATGTCTTAATGTGTATTCTGCAGTCTTCTACATGTACCTGTGTATATGTCAGTTCATCCGACCATCCACCTACCCATCCATCTATCCATCCATCCATCTGTGATGGATGTACTTGGAAAAAGAACTGGGAAATAAAAAGCTGTTTTACATGTGTTTTTAGAACATTATTGCATTTGAATATGATTCTGTCAGATCAGAATCAGATGGCATTTTCCACCTAATATTCATAGCCATACTATCATAGAGTTTTTATGTAGGGAAGGCTTTCTATGTTTTAAATAATAAGAGTAAATGTAAAAGTGAAGATATGAGCACATGAAACAGAGATAAGACCTAAAAATGGAAAAGAAGATGGAAAAGAGAATGAAAGAGAAGATGGAAAAGAAAAAAAAAAAAAAAAAAAAAAAAGGAGTTGGGAAGGAATGTGTCACAAAGCATGTGAGGAACATCTGAAATTTTGTAACATTTCTTCCTCTTATTCATACTGTTGTTTTAACAAGGTGAATCACTTATTCCAGGACCAAAGTCAAGCTATTTTTCATTTAGAAAACATAGTTCTGGATTTTCAGTTAAAATAATTTTGGATATTTTAATATATAGGAAACAACAGCAAATATTAGGGTTAAACAGGACAATGAAGAGGATAAAAAGTATGAGGTACATATGGCATTGGTAGAACTATACATCCTTTGAAAATGAACCAAGATAGCACAGCCAGAAAGAAATGTTGCTGAAGAAGTGACTAAGCAAAGAAAAGTAGAAATACTATTTTGGATCCTTACGAACATAGCTAAACTATTGCTTTAGCTTTTTTTTAATTGTTACAGACCAGATGAGAGGTACTTCCAAAAGCCCAGATCCTCCCTCATGCCCAGAGACCTGAGAAAAGGAAAAACAATGTGTCAGACAGCTGTTATTGGGCACTTCTTTTGTGAGGAACTACATTTCTGCCAGATGCTCTTATTTACAAGGGATGTTGCAATAGCCTTCAGCCCTCTAAATCTAATATTACTGAAGTGCTGTATCAGTATTAACTAATTGTACTCTCACCATCAGCCTGTGGCATGCATAAGCAGATGAGAGTTTTGTTTTGTCAAAGGAAAAGCAGGCTGTAGGGGAATAACTAGCAGTCATACGATTAGCCTTTAGAACTCCACATTGAATATACCTGTGTTTCTGCTTGTTTACTGTTGATGCGAAAGAAAGAAAGAAAACAAATTTTCCACCTGCAGGTCAAGCAGCTCAAGGCTTTTCACATCTCTCCTGGCACTTTCATTCCAGTCTTGCATCATGGTGTGATGACAGAGTGTCTCTGAGGGACAAAATGTCAAGTTCAGTTGTAACTCTTCAGCCAGATGGGTTTCGAGTTTATTGGCAGTGGTGACTGTGATGGTTTTACTCGGGTGGGCAACCGAGATCCACCACAACCGCTCTCTCACTCCCCCTCCTCAAAGAGGAACAGGGAGAAAATACGATGAAAGGGACTCAAGGGTTGAGATAAGGTCGAGGAGATCGCTCAGTAATTATTGTGATAGGCGAAACAGACTCAGCATAGGAAGATAGTAAGATTTATTGCCTATTGCTAACAAGCTAGAGAAGTGAGAAACAAAGGAAAGAAACCAAAAGCACCTTCCCCCCCCCCATCCACCCTCTTCCACCTCCTCCCCCCGAGCGGCGCAGGGGAACGGGGGAATGGGGGTTATGGTCAGTCTATAGCAATTCTTCTCTGCCGCTCCTTCTCGATCACTCTCGTCCCCTGTGCTGTGGGGTTCCTCCCATGGGATGCAGTCCTTGCTGAACTGATCCTGTGTGGGCTTCCCACAGGCAGCAGCTCTTCAACAACTGCTCCAGATATGGGTCCGTACCACGGGGTCCATCCCTCGGGAGCACACTGCTCCAACCTGGGTCCCTCATGGGCAACAGCTCCTGCCAGGTCACCTGCTCCTGCGTGGTCTCCTCTCCACGGGCTGCAGGTCTGGCCCGGAATCTGCTCCAGCAGGGGTCTTCAACAGGCCGCAGTCTCTGTCGGTACAGGTCCACCTGCTCTACCATGGTCTCCTCCACGGGCTGCAGCGTGGAACCCTGCTCCACCGTGGTACTCCATGGGCTAAAGGGGGACATCCTGCTTCACCATGGTCCTCACCACAGGCCGCAGGGGACTTCTGCTCTGGCGCCTGGAGCACCTCTCCCCCTCCTTCTCCGCTGACCTTGGCGCCTGCAAGGCTGTTTCTCACTCCTCTCACTCTCCCAGCTGCTGTGTGGTGCAGTGTTTTTTTCCTGTCTTAAATCTGCTCTCACAGAGGCACAAACAACATCACTTATTGGCTCAGCTCTGGTCAGCAGTGGGGCCCTTACCAAACATGGGGCAGCTTCTAGATCCTTCTCACAGAAGCCACCCCTATGGCCCCCTGCTACCAAAACCTTGCCACATAAACCCAGTACAGTGACCAGCACACGTTAACAATGCAGAGAATTATTTAAAACAACTGGAGGAAATAACGGCTTTTTGATCTGTTTCATTGCTGTCGTAAGCAACCCAAGAGAAGTGAGAGGACAAGAGACAAAAAGTCCCTCTAACTTTCGTTATTCAGTATCTTCAATTGTGCCCAGGCAGTTTCTAAATCTTTGGGAAGATTAGTTTTTTTGTTTTGTTGTTGTTGTTTTTATTGTTGCTGTTTTGTTTTGTTTGTTTGTTTGTTTACAAAGAATTACCCCCCCCCTTTTTTTTTTCTCTCAAATGCTGTGTTTATAAGTTTTTTTTAGATTTGCAGATAATGTAAAGGACTTCAAAGGCTTATGTAGGCACTCCCAGTTGTCTTCCTGAATACAGCTGGGAGTCAAACTAAATGACAGTCTGCAGTGAGGCAATTAGCCACAGGATGAAGTAAAATGGAGACAAAGACCTAACATTATGTATGCATCATTACTTGGCTATATGCTTTGTTTTGTGTGAGTGAAACTGCTATCAGAGTATTAAGATATTTTAAGTGTTAAGATGCTTTAAAACACAAATGCACAATACAAAGATTCATCTGAAGAGGGGGAAAACACTGAACACTCCATTCTCATTCTGTAGACAAAGCTGGCAATCTAAGTAGGATAAAGACACTACATTTTAAAAAAGATGTCTTTGTACTACAAACTTTATACTTCATAAACTAGTACTAAAGCAGGAACTGAGGTAGTTCCTCATCTGTCTTGCACAGTAAAAAGCAAAATAACTCAATTGACTTAAATTATATTATTCTGTTTTAATTCTGAGGTAGGAATCTGACCCATCTCCATTGCATTTGCATCATAGTCATACAAGAGTGTTAAATAACTTTTACTTGGGTTTATGCTGGCAGTAAGGTAACAAGACTGCTTCTTTCCTCTTTTCTTCCTCCAAGATCACAGGGGCTGCAGCAAACATTCAAAGAGTAACTTTCATTTATAAATGTAAAAATGTAGTGTTGCCATTCAGTGTGACAGATTGAAGGATTTGAAAATGTCATAAGACTGAAAATATTTTCACTTTATCAGCAATGTTCACTCATAATTTTTCTCTGGTCTTTGGGGAATCGCACTACAGTCATTTGCAACATAGCCCTCACTGCTCAGAGACTGGGCAGAAGAGTGATTGGACTTGTTACCCTGAATCACGTAGAACATGAGAGACTGGCAGAAGAGTGATTGGACTTGTTACCCTGAATCATGTAGAACATCAGCAGAACAAATCTTCCAGAGGAAAATGGAACCTCAAATTGAGACCACTTCCAAAGGCTCAAAGGAAAATATTTTTTTGACCATAGAATTTTTTTTGTAGGAAGTAAGGAAATATCATTGCTATTCAGGCTTCAATTGCTTTGGCTTTTCAGGAATGATGTTACCATTTATTAGTAATTGTTTGTATTTACCATAGAAAAAGGTTTATATTTGACAGGTTCTTCTCATGTATGGCATGTGCAGAGACTCATATATACCATTTATCAAGAAATAAGTGGGATTCAAAGGCCATACAGAAATTTACTCCAAGAGGAAAGGGAATACTGAAACCCTTCCAAGGGGAAGGGGACACTGAAAACTGTCCACTAAGTAAAAACATTACAAATCCAGAAGAGAAGATATTATCTTGAATTTATTTTACAGTTGTGAGTGGAAGGACCAAGCAAGGAGTTAAATGCTAAATGATCAGGAACAAGAACTCCTTGCTGTCTTATTGCTTTGTTATAACATTTTTCTTTCTTTCCCCTTCTCTTCTAATTCTGGAATGGATCGCCTCCAAATGCTCAAGTGGTATGATACATATTCTGCCTGTTTAGTAAATGGAAATACATGGTTGAATCTGTGTTTCTAGATCTGGAGTGCTCTACAGGATAAGTTTGCTGATGCTGCTCATCCTTCTGCTCCCCATCCTGACCTGAAATGAAATACTCTTTTGAATTTCTACTTTGAGACTCTTCATTTCTCAGTGTATGTTTCTGGTGTTTGTTCCATTTCTCGTTCTCTCTTATAATCCTCTGGGATCTTTTAATACTATAAGTTTTTGACAAGAGGAGAAGGACTAGGGTGTGTTGGCTGATGAGAAGCTCAATGAGCTGGCAATGTCCACTTGCAGCCCAGAAAGTCAACTGTATCCTGAGTTGCATCAAAAGCAGTGTGGCCAGCAGGATGAAGGAGGGGGTTGTTCCCCTCTGCTCCAGGTGGGGTCTCATGAGACCCCACCTGGAGCCCTGTGTTCAGCTTTGGGACCCCCAGCACAAGGAGGACCTGGAAGTATTAGAACAGGTCTAGAAGAGGGCCACGAGGATGATCAAAGTCTGGAGAACCTCTCCTACAAAGGCAGGCTGAGAGAGTTGGGGTTGTTCAGCCTGGAGAAGAGAAGGCTCAGGGGAGACCTCACAGCATCCTTCCAGTACCTAAAGGGGGCTACAGGAAAGCTGGGGAGGGAGTCTGTCAGGGAGTGTAGGGATAGGACAAGGGGGAATGGCTCTAAACTAAAAGAGGGTCATTTAGATTAGATATTAGGAGGAAACTCTTTACTGTGAGAGCAGTGAGGCACTGGCACAGGCTGCCCACAGAAGAAGTGGATGCCGCATCCTTGTTGGTGTTCAAGGCCAGGCTGGATGGGGCTTTGGACAACCTGGTCTGGTGGAAAGTATCCCTGCCCATGGCAGGGAGGTTGTAATTAGATGGTCTTTAAGGTCCCTTCCAACCTAAACCATTCCATGATTCTATTATACTATGATTCTATGGTTCCAATTCTTTTTAAGCATGTCTCTAAAAAGTGGCAGTTGCAACTAGTAATGAATAGACTCATAAAACTTTGCTAGTTTTGATTTAGCTGTAGGAAAGAAATAGTAAAATAAACATGATGAAACATAGCTTGATGAGATTATGCACTACTTCATGGTAGCACATGTTATTATGAGCTTGTCATCACCAAGAATTTATCTAGGTTTCCTAGACATTATTCAACAGCTAGTTTGGAATACCCTTCAAGTGGCCACTGTATTCTGAAATCACAGAATTGTTTAGGTTGGAAAAGACCTCCAAGATCATAAAAACCAACTGTTAACCTAGCATTGCCAGAGCTACCACTAAACCATGTCCCTAAATACCACCTCTGCATGTCTTTTGAATGACTCCAGAAATCAGTGACATAATTCTAAAATAGATATTTTTTTAATTAAGTGCTTTTGCATATTTCTGAATTAATTAATTTTATTTCAAAGCAGAAAGCATAGAGAAGTTATACAGAGACAGACAAGTTGGTTGCTTTCCACCACGCATTGTTAATATCTTCATTGCATTTTTTCCACCTGCTTTTCCCTCTTGAACTGAATTTCATCCATTCAACAAAGTTGCTAGGGATAATTAGAAAAGATGGGGTATTGTCACAGCTTCCAAGAATAGGAAGCTGCTCTTTTGATCTGTAGCTTGTCCCACTTGTGGGCTAAACTTACCTAGAAAAGAACAGTTCAGGATAAATAACATGTTGGAACATCTAATATAGGTTTCTTTCCTATTAGTGTCTCTTCTCTTGTAACAGTTATTGAAGAGAAGCTCTTATAAAGGAAGGTCACCTGTTCTATGCACCTCTGTATTCTTCACAATCTCTAATTGCTATTCATGTCTCAGTTGGGTAATTTGAATACATTACAGTATACTGCAAAAAGAGATCTGAAAAGGTAGAAAAGATGGAGGAGAGCAAAATGATATATCTTTCCTGAGACTGAAAGTAGTGTCATCAAAAAAAGTAAAAAAAAAAAAAAAAAAAAAAGCTTAAGAATACATAACTCTTAGGTATAAGTTACTCCAGAAACACTAAAAGTTCTTTGTAGCATTTTATGAGTTTGAATTAAAACTATGTCTCTTATGGTTGCTCTCATGGTAGACTGGTAAAGGAAGATTAAGCTTTGAAACATTTCCACTTTTTCTCAAATACCAGATCTTCTTAACACCACAGGAAACTGCTACCTAGATTTTTCAGTCTGAAGGGATGGTGAAGAAAGACAATGCTAGCAAAATTATTTATTCAGCTATAGATCATCTCTATCTAACTAGAGGTTAGATAATCTTTAATCCCCCCACATAATTGCGTTTTTTTTTTTTTTTTTTTTTTTTTTTTTTTAACAATGAATTGTGTTTTTCTAGGTTTATTATGCTCCTAAACTACCACTGCAATATGTGTACCACCAGGACATTACTACTTCCTCAGTCAGCCCACTCTATCAGTCAAATCACTTCCTATTATGTATAACAGCATTTATTAAAAAGGCATATATACTGTTTTCTTTGTGCTTTTGAAAATATTTTATTGTACCCTGAACACGGATATTCCATATGTCATACACATTAAAGGTTCCAGCAGCAGATTAACTTCTGATACACCTTCCCATTTAGCTTTTTAAATATTTGTTTGGATGTTTGTTTCTGCAGTGAGCAGGATTTAACATGATATAAAACCGATAATGAAGCAATAAAGTGTTCCCCTGTGCAGAATTCTTACTGCATTTAATTGGCACAATGGAGCACTTTATGGCTAGTGTTCTTGGATATGTGAAAGTTTACTGCTATTGTGCTGCAGATGTTTCTAGCTAACCTTTAATAAGAGTGGGAAATATAGATCTTTGAGATTGTTACTCGTGCTTTATGAGCATATTTATAGGAATCTGTGGAGTCAGGGTTGACCTGCTGGAGAGCAGCTCTGCAGAGAGAGACCTGGGAATCCTGGTGGACAGCAGGATGACCATGAGCAAGCAATGTGCCCTGGTGGCCAGGAAGACCAAAGGTATCCTGGGCCTGTTAAGCCTGGAAAAGAGAAGACTGAAGGGAGACCTCATAAATGTGTATAAATATCTGAGGGGAGGATGTCAAGAGGATGGAACCAGTCTCTTTTAAGTTGTGCCCAGCGAGAGGACAAGAGGCAACTAGCACAAACTGAAGCACAGGAGGTTCTGGCTCAATATGAGGGGCCACTTTACTGTAAGGGTGATAGAGCGCTGGAACATGCTGCCCAGAGAGGTTGTGGAGTCGTCTCCTCTGAAGATATTCAAAACCTGCCTGGATGCCGTCCTGCGAGATGTGCTCTAGTTGATCCTGCTTGGCAGGAGGGTTGGACCAGGTGATTTTCAGAGGTTCCTTCCAACCTCATCCATTCTGTAATTCTGGGAATGACACAAAATATTGGAGACATTATTGCCTGAGAGCAGGGCACCAGTAATCTATCTCAACGGGAGTTCAGTAAACCCCACAGTCATGATGCAGATTAGTGGGAGACTCGCATTAATCTTCTGCAGGCATGGAGACCTGTGGAAAATCATTAGAGAAAAAGTACAGGAAAAACTTACAGTCAAGGTTGGAAAAAGGTTCTGAAGCTATTCACAAGGTAAGAAAATACATTACTTGTATTCTAAAGTATAAAGCAGTTTTATATATATTTGCCTGTGCACATATATATCGTATATGAGTTCTAAATACTTTCTGAATATGATGTCATGACTGTTAATTACATCTGTTTAACAGCAGCTCTTTGAATAACTGGGTGAAAATTTTGGAATATAACCCTCCATCTCGTTACTTCCATTGTAGTTTGGTCTGAACAGTTAATAAAATCCATGTAATCTGAAGCCCCAAGACGTCACTAAACCTGAAGTGATTAACAATGGCTGAGATGTTAGTAGACAAGACCTGCAAATGGAGTTGTCTGGGTTTCTTAAAAGGGTTTTAAAACTCTTTGGGATTGGTGGGGCTTATCTCTTCATGCTTTTTTCCTATGGTGTTACAGTAGAAAGTTTTTTGTCCCCTGCATGTTTCATTTCCCTGCTAGCCCTCTATGCATCTTTGCCATATCATTAATGAGCATCTTTACCAATACGGAGTCCAGGATGGCTCACTGGAATGAGGTGCAATATTCTCAACTCAAGCTCAGACTCAAGCTCCAGTACAAAGGACAGTAATCCTGGGGAATCCATGGAAATCCAGGTCCATGGATATTTTCCTAGGGAAAAAAATAAAAAATAATAATAAAAAAATTAGACATATTAACAACCAAAATTTGTCAACTGGGAAGCTGGGGCGTAATAAAGATGTCTAAACATAGATATCTGGTTCTCTGATATTTCCATTTGGATTTGTCTTCTGGTAAATGGGAGAGAAGAGTTCAGTTTTCCTTAGCATGATCAGGGATTTGAGGGATGGGTTTCTCATACTTTTTCTGTACTAATGTCTGGATAAAAATAAAAAAGAGCAATGCACCAATCTGTCCCCTTATTTTCTTGAATTTCATTACAAGTGTCAGATACACACACACACAAGCTCTGCTGGAAAATCCAGGCAATGCATTCTGACTTATACTCTTATACTCTGTCTATTGTACTTTAGCTGTAACCATCTAGTAAATTTGACCTGAACTTAGGAAACATTCTGGTTGTCCTCATAGTATGGAGGTTTAATATATGTGACAAATAAATGGTTTATTATGGTGAATTTGTAGAAAACAATTACTCTAGTTATATATATCCTCCAGCTGGAGGAGTTTCCTGTAAAACAGAAGCACACCACAACTTTGGGTTTCGGATGTATTCCCATTTGAGCTAGAGAGCCCCATCAATAAAAGCATATTTAACTACTCTAACATTTATTGTCTTATGTGACATTTCCTAAACTTAACGTAGTTTTCATTGGATCTGGCAGTAAGAACCACCTATAATTATTTTCACTCCATATTTGATTCAAGATGAGATACAGTTTTTTTTTTTTTGTGTGTGTGACTAGAGAGAGCATTACTCTGTGGAATAATTCAGGAGATGATTCCTGAATGTATCCTAAATGGACTTAAGGTAGGTAATAAAAAAGATGGAACTAGAATTTTCTCCCAAGTGCACAATGAAAGACAAGGAGCAACAGACACCACTTCCAACAAGGAAAATTTCAGTGAGACAGTGGAATTATTAATCTTAAAGATTTTAAAAATTTGTCTAGACAAGACCATGAGCATCCTCCTCCAGTTTTGAAATTAAACCTGCTTTGGGGAGGCAGAAGAACTAAATGAGATGCAGAAGTCACTTCCCACCTATATTATTCCATGTTTCTATGCAGCTAAGTAGGAACCTGAAGCCTGACACAATGAAAATGTTTGCTTTGGTCATAGAAAATAGAACATAGATCATAGAAAATAGAACATAGATCATAGATCATAGAATGGCTTGGGTTGGAGGGGACCTTAAAGATCATCTAGTTCCAACTCCCCTTCCATAGACAAGGATGCCACCCACTAGATCACGCTGCTCAGGAACTCATCTATCCTGCTCTAGAACACCTACAAGGGTGGGGCATCCACAGCCTCTCCATATTGGCCCAATTTTCTTGTTGATTTCATAGGCCTGCAGATATCTTCCAGTCTGAGAGGCCTCTGTGCATGCTCTCAGCATTAGCACATAACTGCTGTACAGAAGATTACCAAAACCCTTGTTCTGCTCATTTGATGCTATAAAGTTAAGTAGCTTTAATTGTTACAATACTCTGCTCCTTTTCTGCAATACTGTCCAACCTGAAAGACTGTGGAAGGTTTTAAACATACAGCATGCAGTCACAAATTTAAATATATGGTTTGATTAGAAAAGGGATTGAACAGGGTTGCAATTAGTAGGAATTAAATTTTGTTTAATAGCAACTACAAAAACCCATTCCCACAAGGTATGAGGTTCATGACTTTGAAGTGTTACTGCAACTCTTTCTCTAGTTTAGTTCTTCATGAACATGCATTAGCCAGCTATTATCAACTCTTTGCTAAAGATCCTGGTTTCACATTTCTCCTCTTGCTTAAAAATAAAAAATAAAAAATTGAAGCATGCTTTACTTCTGTCACTTAAACACTTGTAGTAGCTCCATTTAGAGAGTTCACAATAACTAATTGTGGCATATTGCCAACTGATTTGCACTATTTCAGCAATGAGTGTTGTATTTTCTCCAATGCCCATTTGGGTTTTATCTCGTTTTCATCATCCTCTACAGATGAAGACTTTTTTTCCCCTAAGGTCTCCAATCCTTATATGATTTCATTTGTTTCCATCGGTAAAATCTGACATTTTAAAATAGAAATTTCTCTATTTTTTTTTTGTTTGTTTTGTAAGCTGACATATCCTATATTCAGTATATTCCATGAATATACTCTATACATTCAACCTAGAATAGCACATCGGTGTGTCTGGCTGAGGACTGTGACTTAAAGGTAGGATCCCTGACTGAGATTAATTAAACCTGACAGCCACCCAACACTCAGGCTCATTGCAGATCCTGCAAGTGTCAGGAACTAGCACATAACAGCAGGAGCCTCTGACCTTGACAACAGAGTGGTGAATACCAATCTAACATGCTTGAAAAGGACTTTGCAGTATTCCCTGATTAAAATTGATGGGAGAACTACCATCTCATTAAGTGTGGGATTGTTTAATTGTTTCTTGCATTTTTAATGTGATAAGTAAAATTCTTTTTCACAGCACAGCAAAAATACAGTATGGTAATGCAGAAATGATAAGTTTCTAGCTCTGAGAGGCTGTCATGCATTCAGCTATGCAGTACAGGAAAACCCAGCCAGATGTTAAAATTGTCTGTGCATGAACTCAGACAGAAATGCCTCATCAGGAACTGTGAGCACACAGTACCTTTAAAGATTAACTTAGCCCCAGTCTCACAGACACGATTCAACAGAGTGGTTGGGCATACCATGTCTGAGGACATCTCCAAAATACATGTCTGCTGTGGGTCTTCTTAAATTCACTGAGTTTTGAACATGGATTTCAAAGTAAACATTTTTAAGGGCAATGAAAATTGGGCTTGGTAGAAATGAAAGGAGAAAAAGAATGTCAAACGTTATAAAGCCCAGAATCTTGGTTTAGAAGAACACACAAATTTAAGCACAAGCCAGAAACACTTTTCTGCCCAGGATATGTAGTATGAATCCATACATTGCAAAGTATGGCATTATGCATAGTAGAGGGTGAAAATAATAAGAGAACATGAGTGTTTAGATCTTTAAACAAGTGTTTTATCTTTTGATTCCATCATTACTAATGGCCTAAAGCTTCTTCTTGTAGGTTGGAGTGGTTTCTTGAACTTTACAGTCCTCTAGTTTCTAAACCTAAGCTAAAGATAGCAAAAGAATGTTAGAGGGAAAAGAACAGCACATCTTCATCTATCGATATTGGCCGAAGCACATAATTTTGTGTTAACTATACTGATGAGAGTAGACATGAAGAGACAAGACCAAGTGGAAGACTGCACACAGGGTGAGAGTCCTTCATCTTCCATGGGTACTTCATCTTCCAACCTACTGAGTCATCTTCATTTAATATTTTTATAAGGGAAGCTGAATATTTTAAGATTTCCATGTATTGTAAATTGGATATGTTATATATATATATATTATTGTATTATATTATATTAATATTTAAGTGTATTTATATATTGTTTTATATTATTATTTCCATGTAGTTTTATAAATTGGGCAAACAAATTTAAGAAGTTTGAGAAAATTCAACACCAGATACTGAGGAGAGTTTTCTGGCCTGTCACAGTGGAAAGCTGCAGTGCTCTCCAGTAGGAGCTGTCATTAAGGGATTACAACGTATAGCTAGTGGTTATTTGTTTTTCCATGCAGCAATGTGTGATTAGCCAAATGGAGCCATGCTGTGAAAAGAAGACCAGACATGCATATTCCAGAATTTAAAGGGTGGCTACAAAGAGAAAGGAAGCTCTTATCTTCTCAAGGAACTACATGGAGATGGCAAGAGGCAATGGATATAAGCTGCACCATGGGAGATTTCATCTTGATGTAAGAAATGAATTTTTATGGTGAGAACAACCAATTAATGGAATAACATCTCCAGGGACATGGTAGAATCCCCCTCACTGGGGGTTTTCAAGATACAATTGGACAGCATGCAAGACGTTCTCATCTAGACTCTCTTTTCCCATGAAAGGTTGGACCTGATGATCTTCCAAGGTCCCTTCCAACGTCGTCTGTTCTATGATTCTAAATTCTCTGATTCCTCTTGAGACAAGGAGTTTCATTGCTTGGTGGTATCCTTGACTGTCATTTTCATGGCATGATATTATTTCTTTTTCCTCTGTTTATTTTTCTTTCAATGATTTACTGACATGAATGATATTTGTACAAAATATGTACAAAGAAACATATTTACAAAGACAGAACAAAAAGAAAAGCATTGTAACTGATCAAATGGAAGTCTCTAAGGCAGACCTGTTTGATTCCTGAATCATGATGTAAATCTGTAGTTAGATATTTATATGTATATAACTTGATCTTCAGAAGTTTGGGAACATTAATTGTCATTTTATATTATTTCACAAGTAGTAGCACCTGTCAGAGCTCTTACCAATGCTATCATTCCTCTTACAAATCTCATAGAGTTTTGTAGTCGTAAGAATTGTGGAACAAGAAACATGTTTTATCAGAAAAGAAAGCCAATAATCTCAGTTACAGAATAATTAAGATTGATCTCCTGCGCTTTGAAGATTGTGTGTTCTATCCCTCTGCCTGTTTAATGGCACACTAGATGCACGGTTAAGTACTATACAAAACGCTTATTACAATAAGACTGTCTTCTAAAGCTGAAATGAATGCATTCTACCCAGCTTTTCCTGATGGTTGCATCCATTACCATGAGTAAACACTGCACTATGAAACCATTTTCTCTTTGGCAGTAGAAGGGTTCTTTAAAGGAGTTTCTGTCATGTTTTGCCAGTCATGATTTCAGAAAGTAGGCTGAAATAGCTCACCATGTATCTTTATTCATGTCATAGGCAATTAAGAGAATGAAAGGAAATATGTTCCTGGGTGTTATAGAAATAATGTACAAGATTTATTCCTCTTCATTTATCCACCCAAGTCAGCTCATTAGCTTCAGATGTAGATTGAGAATTTTGTCCATTGACTTAGATCTTGTTCAAACAGCTGAATGTTACTACAACATTTCACTCAAGACTGCTGTGAGAAATCTTTAAATCTTTTTGCTACTTTGTGGAGGGAAGTACCTGATTTAAAGTGAGGTGTGCTCTAACATTCCAGAGATGAAGCCCCTTGCCAGGTCTCTGTTACCTGTTATGGTAGTAATGACCATATAGTTATCCTCTGGTCTAGGCAGTTATTCTTTTCCTCACAAAGCTCATCTCCAACAATTTTTTTTATGTCCTGAAAGCTTATTTTCCCCAGTATCCACCCAAACTCAAATATAATATGCCCACAAGAAGGTTCTTGGAACAGTGTCAGAACCCAGAGATAGATGTCAAAACAATTGTGCTTCTTCCAATCCTTCCTCTTGCAGCTCTGAGGAAATACAGTACAGGAACAAAGCATATTAATTTCATAGTGTCTGGGTAAAACTTGCAGTGATCATAGGAGTGAGCCAAACTCAATGAAGCTGTGTGTCCTAGAAACATGGTTCTTGGATGCCAAATTATCCCTTCCTAGGAGAAAAAGGTGGGAAAACAGAAAGAGATTCCTTTAAGACCTTATCCTGAACAGACATGAACATTATTCAGTCATATAAAAAGATTTCTCTTCCAGCTCAGTTGTCTGCTATTCATGACCTGGTGGGAGCTGTACACAGCAAGATGTAGGTGGGTGGATCTAGCCCCAGAGGCAGACATTGAGGCAGCCACACTTTTTCCAGTTTAGCAAGGACAGAAAGAAAAATCTTATGAAATAATCAATGTGATGGATGTAATGAGAAAGCCCTTTTTTTAAAAAAAAAAAAAAAAAAAAAAAGTTTCTTGCTGCTATGGCACAATGGGAGTTAAAAATCGGCATCTTTATTTAGCTTGGTAGATTGTTTACAGTGTCAGCATTTCAAGATGTTTCTTACACCATGACTTTTATTTACTAAGAAAACCGTTACATTTTACATCAGTAAGTTAGATTGTTCACTTACCTAGGTGCAGATTTTCTTCTAGAAAGACCTTTCATAATCTTTCTGCTTCACTGCAAGCAAGAAACATGCATAAAAGATATTTTATTATCAGAAAATGCATGGAACTAACATTTAATGCCATTCTCAGGATTTTTTAGGAAGAATAATAAAGCCAGATAATTTTAGAGAATTATTCATCACCTGCAAAACCATTTTATTCCCAGTAAGAAGGCTCAAAGACCATTTTAGCTGACATGTTGTATTATTCTTTTTATTTCAGATTCATCTGTGAGAATAGCTCCAATGCTTTTTGAAACCTTCAATACACCAAGCAAGAGGAATTCTTTATATTAAAAGACACGTATAATTGAGATAAGGCCCAAGAATAAAGTAAATGTGTAAGATTACTTCAGTCACACCTGTGTGGCCTCATATTTCATGTACAGTCTGTAATTATATTGAAAACCCTTTGACACAAGATGTGTAACTTTTAATTAACAACTTTTAGCGTTACTTCCATTACATGTAGCAAAATAATAAGGCTGATTTTATCCCAGTATAGCAGGCTGTTGGTCGTCCTACAGAATAATTCTGTTGTGTTAGTGTAAAAGCAAGTCTGGGGGTACTGAAATGTTAACAGATTCATGAGCTTTGACATTATGTTGAGAGAGAAATTTCTGAAATTATTCTAAAGAAATCAGTACATTTTCTATATCTTTCTAATTCAGTTACCCAGCACCTTGCATACAAGGTCTATACACTGAACTTCAATACAAAACAAACATTTCCATGATGCAGTGTGGTGATAGAGGGGTGGTTTCCGCTAGTTATAACACAGCTCTTTATAAATCCCCTCTTAAAGAGAGTATTTTTGTGGACATCTTGGTAGGCAGAATGCCTACCACAAAAAGGAGAAACCACAAAACAGGAAAATGCTAAGTATGAGCCAGGAAGTGGTATTGAAAAAATGGGATAAACTGAGTGAATTAAGTATTATGCTAACTTGACTTCATTTCTATCAAGTACATGAAACATTAGGAAGATCACATCTAGTCAGAACATAACTCATGCACCCAATCTAATATTTATTCATGTAGTGACATGACAACATACGGACAATGTAAGGACAACATATGACTTGTAAGACAATTATTAGATTAAGTGTTGCTGAGATTTTATGTTTCTCCCATGGAAAAGGGTGCTTCCCAACTCAGATTTCCAAATTCACTTATCTTTGTTGTCCATGTAAGTCAGGCGACCACAACACAGACATAGGTATCTGCCATCTACCTATGTAAATAAGCATTCATTATATCAAATTGTGGCATCACTGTGTACAAACTATCACAAAGTTAAGACAGGAAAATACTAATGTTATCTGCAGAACATTCTATTAACAAAAAGTTCAATCCAAAACAGTATGAATTGCTTCATATGTCCTCAATGAAGACATTTGTTTATTGTTTCTTCTATATAGAATGAGATAATGAGGAAAAAAGGTTTCCCAGGGAAAGGTGAAAACTGAGCACGCTTCATTCATCTTGGTAAATATTTCAAGTCATTTTCAGAAGATAAGAAAAAGGAAAAACAAAAAACTCTTCAAATCATCAGTCTGTTGTTATATACTTCAAAATTGGAAAATTTACAATTCACATCTTTTCATGTCTATGATGTTCATTCTATTTGCCTGTGCTAAAAATAATATTCTTTGGGCATTTAATATACACAAAATTTGGTTTTAACACTGTGGAAAAAACAAAAAACAACAACAACAAAAAACTAAATCACTAGAAATTATGACTGATTTCTAAACAAAATAAATGGATGTTTGTGACTAAAGCTTTAGTTGAACTGATTGTTCAAAAGAGCTTAACGTGTGGACGTAATATTCTGAAGGATTTCCCAGAAGGCTAATTTGGTAAAACAAGTCAGATGTGCTACAAGATTAATACAGCTGCTTTGTCATCGTAATTCAAACAGTCATCAATTAGAACAGTGTAATGGTGTCAACTGTAAACTGTCAAAACTGTACAGAGTACAAAGGGGACAACCACAGAGATAAAGAGGGGAAAAATAAAATGCAACAAATGGAAAACGTACATTATTTTGTGGGCTGATAGGATATATCTTACTATAGGTTGACTATACAAAACCTCACAAAAGGGGTTATGACAAGTTGAATAAACTTACAGTCATTTGGAAGTGGTAGTACACCTTATATAAATGACCTGGAGGGGAAAATTTACTGCAGCATGAATATTGGTTAGAATTAGCTAAAATCTTGGGTTACAGACAATATATATATATTCATCGCCTATTACTGTTTTTGACAAAAGATAAAAGACAGCCAGGTAAGGTACAACCAAGAAAGAGCCAATTTACAAGAAAGGAAGAAAGAAAAAAAGGAAAAAAAAAAAAAAAAAAGAAAGGAAAGGGAAGGAAGGAGGGCGGAAGACAGAAAGAAAGAAAGAAAGAAAGAAAGAAAGAAAGAAAGAAAGAAAGAAAGAAAGAAAGAAAGAAAGAAAGAAAGAAAGAAAGAAAGAAAGAAAAATGCACCAGTAACCTGACATCTTACCTGGTTTTGTAAACAGACTCCAAAACAGATGCAGGTATGACAAGCGATTTCAAATACCAAAGAAAACTATAAACAACGTACAAGAAAATAGAAATCTCAGGTCATTTGCCTTGTACATCTGTAGTTCTTGGGAGAAAAAGGAAAAAAATAGAGAGACATTCTCAACATATTAAAAAAATAAAAATAAAATGTCTATACAGGATGTTAATTTAAGATTATTAGAAGGGACAGGATTTTTTTATAAGCTATGTACTTTTCCACATCTATGCTGTACTTCTTACATTTTAGTACATTTGGAGGTTATTATTTTTTCAGGCCTCATTTTCCGCAGTTGTAGTCAGTACATCATGTGATAATGCACCTCCCTTAAAATTCAACTAGTTATCCTGGTAATGTATGCTTCTTTGACAGCCAATGTCAAATAATACTTAAGGATCCTCTCAAAATAGAAACCTCAACAAGTGTGATCCCTTGATATGTTTTTCTTCCTCTCCAGAGCCAAATGGGAAAAAAGGAAACGAACTTAGGTTAGATGTTCACTTAGGAACAGGAAGCCTGTTTTGGTAAGTCCAACCACTGACTGTATGAGTAAAAGAAAATCTAGGATAAGACATTTATCATGTCAGAGACATTATGCAAGGTGACATTTTATGTGATGTTAAGAGTATGAATATAATTACTTAGGTTGTCAAATAGCTTGGCTTCAAGCTGCTATTGCAGAACTGTTTTCCTAATATATATATAAAATTCCACTTTTTGACCCAATTTTTACCCAAATACCCTGACTTTCTACTAGAAAAGGTCTTGTAGTCCCCAGAAAAGACTTCAACTGACCTAATTGCCTGTCCTGCATAAAAAGAATCATTCTGGGTTAGAGCAAAGGGGCAGTGCCTCGTTTCCACTAATCACCAAAAACAATGAAGGGAGAATAAACAGTATATTACAGTATAACTACCTGATATCGTCTCAGATACCTTCTGTTCTCAGCTCATGAATTTCTCAAGCAGTATGTGATTCTTCAGTAGATTCCTCATCCACTAATTTGTTTAGTCTTTGAGTACATTTAAAGTCCTCCCTGGCTCTCACATAGTCCTGCTACTCTGAGATTCCTGCTGTGTTAGGGAAATGATCTGAGAAAAAGCTAGATCTGAGAAAATCTTGTTGTCATAGTTATAAACAAATTAAAATATTTCTTATTAATGGCTGCAATCTTGAGAACTTAATGACCCAATTGATTGTGCTGATTTCTGTGGCTGAGACTACCCCTGTTTTTAGTGAAGATTTCTCTGAGTCCAGTAATTCACTGGTGGCAAAACAAAAATGGACACAAGAAAAAGAGACAGTAAGGGATCTAGATGTCCCAGTGAGGTGGGGGACCATAATGGATATCTCATAGGGAATTGGTCCATGTGCTGGTACAGTTCAGTGGCTCAGCTACTGAATCTTTCTCCTTTCTGTTTCTGTCTTTCTAACTTGTAAAAGAAAGATACACAGGGGTCTTAATCTAAGAGGGTGATTTCCTTTGTTCTTCACCCTGTTAGAGGTATGGCTTTTGTATAACAGTCATCAAGAAATAGGAAGGTAAATTTTACATCAGCCTTTCAACCTGTACATCAATGTGCTGAGACTGACAAATATCAAGAGACCACATTGAACTGTCCTTTTGTGAAGGTACTTTAATCAGCATTCTGTAATGTAAAACATTCTACCTTCCATTCACCTATCATAATATCTACTTTTAATTTTCTAGATCGCTCTTAGTTATCTGCCTTTAGAGGTTGGTCTGATTGTCTTCAGTGAGTGCAAGGTCTTGCTGGGGATTTTTAAAGCTGTCACAGCAATTGTGCTGCTAGGAGAAGCAGAGGAAGGGCAAAGCTTGTCTGCCTTCTGCAGCTAGTGAAAATGGTGGTCTATGGCAAGGGTGCAGAACTGGGGGCCAGGCCCATGAATACTGGTGAATGAGAGGAAACTTGATGGCTCTGGATTGTAAGGGAGAGGAGGATACAGATACCGGTGTGAAGAAACAGTCACATGAAGTTCAGCAGCACTGGGCTATTGATAATGTGAAAGGTCCTAGGGCAGGAAGAGTGTTGTGGGCATGGCATATCTAACAAAGATCCCTATTTAGGTGAAAGGACACCTACACAGGACTGCACCTCACCTCTGTCACAACTCTTCCCCATTCCTTTCACTGGACATTATTTTTTCCTTTGGAAAATTTAGCAGCCCTACGCAACTGCACACATATCTAACATCAGTTATATGTTCTATTGATATATATTATGCGTATCTATATACATATGCACATACATTATACTTACTATATATGTAATAGTACTCTATCTATATATAGCATTATACATATACCAGACTATGTATACTGTACTAAAGCCAATATTTTCAGCAACTGATCATTGAATTTGGACCGCAACCCGAGGCTGCTTCTAAACACAAGCCTTCTGCTGAATTTTGTTAATCTCCCAGACTCTGGAATCCATAGGTCTGTAGGAATTTTGTCTTTCATTATCTTTTCTAGAAAAAAAGGATGATTCCAAATCTTGTCTAATGAGAAAAAATGGGAGGAAAAAATGCTCAGAAATCAGATCAGAAGGTTTTGCTTTTAAAGGAATCTTATGTCTCTGAAACCAACATGTCATTATTTGACAATGGTTTCCCCTGTGACTTTTGAATACTTCAAAAGCAATGTTGTTAGCATCATATTTCCTGGGTCTCTCATACAACAGTAACATGTCCACCTACAGCTCAGCAGGAACTGCAGGGCTCCCTTAGTTCCAGGATTCGGACTATTTTTATTGAATTCTTTGTTGTAGATACTTCACTGTGGTTATTCACAGTGTGAAAAAATATGTAGGAATCTGAGACCTGATGTAAATCTATGTGATTTTTGGTGCCATTTGCAATCGTGATTTCCCCTTTTGTAAGTATTATATTCCTGCAGTAATTTGATATGCTTTTTATTGCTAATATATCTTTACTCAGTGTGTTACAAGAACTACAATACCTTATAACTTCTTTTGTGATTTTGAAATGCTGTCTTTATTTCCTGTTTAAATTGAAATAATGTTATCATGTTATTTCCTACTTCCTTGTTCTTTAATCATTTCAACACATTGCTACACCATATTCTTAGTGACAACCCCATCTGTTTGACATATGCATTTATTCTGATTTGCAATTGTTTACTTAATGAGAATATCCTTTTATGAATCTCCATTGTAAGATTATCTCTTATTTCTTCCTCAACACTTTAAAGACATTTTGCAATGAATTTCTCCCTGTTTGCATTTTTTAATTTGCATTTTTTATTTTACCCCTCAATTTCTTTATTAAATGGTAAATCACATCACAAATGCATTTATCATTATCAGAGCAGAAAACCAAATTGCATCCAGATCTATTTATAGCTTTGGTAGCTCTTAAATCAAACATGGCTTTGCATGAATACAAAGGCACCCATTTCATTCATATGCACAAAATTTACCATAAACACACAGAGACTATATATGAAAATGAGAAGAGACAGCTGTTATAAAGCTGGATATTTTATAGATTTTATAGCAGTTGCACATGTAAATATTAGAATTGGTTCTCATCTGTACTTCTACAGCAGTCCCCAGATCACCAGGATATGGGGTGTGTGAGCAGAGGTGTAAGGCTTATAAAGGTTTTGATGAAGATCATTCACCCTCCATCAAGCAATCAGGATTTCTTGAGGAAAATTAAGCCCATGTCCATGTGGCTTTTTATCATGTTGGTTATTGCATCCAGCCATGGAGGAGAGAGGCAAGAGTTCTGCTTTCTTTCCTTTAATAAATAAAATATAATAAAAGTGAGTGCTTTTGCTGCCAGGTTAGATAATCTGACTAATTCAGTCTAAACCCTGATCCCAATATGGTTATTCTAGGAAGGCAATACTTCCACTGCTTGCTCCACCTCAGGGCAGCATGAGATAGGACTTTGAAGCCCACCAGGAAGGAAAAGTTGAACACTTTAACTAGTGGGCAATTACATAGATAAGAAGGTGGCACTAAGACCTTCATGTCGTTATTTAAAAATTAATAGTTGAGGGCTGTGTGGTAGAGGAATACTGAAAATTAATTGGGTACAGAACTGCTCAGAGTTCTCACCAGAGAGGCATTCATCAGCATGCCAGAAGGCAAAGCAAAGGCACCTGGAGAAATGCTCCTGTCAGGAACTGAGGAAATGTAGAGCTGGGTGTCACGGGGCTGGCAGCTGCCTTGGTGTTTTGAGGACTGCAGTTTTGGATTTCAGGCAACCCCACTCGGCAAAGTCCCTGCAATTTCCTTGATGATTGGATTAGTTACTAGCTGAACTACCTGAATTGAAGAGCTCTTGTAATACATTTGGGCTAGCAGTCTCTAGAAACTGGTCACCTTCCTCCTTGCAGCTTGCTTCCTTTTTGAATTTCATCAGCAAGCTAGCTAGGGAAAGTTCCTCCTGTTTCCCTTCCTGAGGATATCCTGATTTGATCACTTCTCCTAGACAGTTGTTTTCTGAAGTGAATTTGTTCTGATAGACTGAAGTGGAAATGAGAAGCAGAGGCTTAATCACAGGTCACCGTTAGCACTGAGCAGTTACCCAGACACATTGGTGCAAAACCAAAAATTTGATCAGACACTGAAATAATCTATTCGTGCTTGCACACACAGAAATGCAAATGTGAAAAATTCTCTTTTTGTGAATAAGTATCCAGCAAAAAGTCTGAGGCTACTATTAAGTAAATGTTAAAAAAATAAAAAAAATAAAAAAAATCTACGTTTTCTTTTATTAACTTTTATTATTATTACTATTATTATTTTCCCTAACTGATTTGTGCCTCCAGATTGTCCCTATCTCCCCTTTCTTTCTAAAGAACTGTAGACTAATTCAAGTCAAAAAAGACCTCAGGAAGTCAGCTACTCCAGCATATTTTACCTGTTCTCATTAACTGTTTTCTCAGGTAGTCTCATTTCTGTTGTCTCTGGGGGTCCATATCACCCCTGACCTCCCACCTCCCGCTCCTGTAATGCCATCTCCTCTCCAACTGCCTGCTTCCTGCCCTCAGCAGTGTTCATACATCGGAAGGGAGCTGAATAGCCTGAAGAATCCTGACTCACATGCTTTTTAAAGTATTGGTGTCAGCATGTCATTCTCTAGCCCTGAAAAAGATGCTTAAGAAATTCATCACCACTGGGCTTTTTGAGGTCTGTTAACTTAATATTGTTCCAGTAAAGCAGAAGTTATGCAACAGATGAGACAGAATGAGACACACCTGGTTTTGACCTGGGCAATGCATGTTTTGTGTAGCTAGTGGCCACCCTAGTTAAAATAAAACCAGACTTGGAACTTTGGGTAGAAGGAAGCTGGGATATCATTCCTGGAAGGGGGAGGAAACATCCACCAGAAGAGCTGTGCTCTGTATATCCCTGTGTCCCTTTGCCCTGGGATTAGTTGATTCCAAGAAGAGTTTCTGTCGGTGCTGGTGCACCCAGGCACCAAGGGTGTCCCTGTTTCATCACCTCTGCTCTGGTGCTCATCCACTGTAGTCTGGAAGAAAAATGAACATCAGTATCATGGCACTGTGAGGAATATAGACTATATAATTGTTTTTTTCCTGTCAAAGAGCTGCTGGCCAAGGACAGTCCTTCTATACCTTGGCAGAAATGCACTCCTAGGAGATGCTCAGAGCAATAGAGTGACCTGGGATACAGCTGGAGGTACCATCCCTTACCATGACCCTGGCAGAAGGCTGACCTGACAGTCTGTCCCCAGATTTGAATCAAAACTCTTTCCACACAGCCTGTGTGGGCTGGCTCCCATGTGCCTTGAACACACATTTCCTGGCTGCCTAAGCAGTAACAACCAGTCAAGCAGACTAACAAAAATTCTCTTGACCTGTTAATTTCTCTTCCTTTCAGCATTTGCTTTCATTTGCTTTTCATGTAAATCCCTCCTTCATTCCAATCAGAGTTAATTCTGTTTACTTCATATGTTTAAATATCTGATGTACTGCCATATCCTTCAAAAGCACCGTGATAAGTTGTCTTATTTTAAATCGCTTAGAGTTAAATGATGCCTGCCTAGCCTACAGGTGGCCTTTACAGAGATGGAAACCACAATACACTAATTTTGCATTTTCAATATAGTTTAAAAAATGATATTATCTTTGATGTTTTTATGATGGGAGTTTCATATTCTTGCATATTACAGGAAAAGTTTCATTGCCTTAAAGGTCTGTTTTAGATGTTGGCTACATGTACACTCCAGATCTTAGGATTTCATGTACCTATGATGCCTGGATATCCCCCACATGGCTTATAGAGTATAAACTTGCCATTTATAACATGTCCAAATGGAGTGGGAAGATCTTGTCATTAATTAATCCCTCTTCCCATTGCAATAATTGGAAGATACCTTTTCTCCTGGCCCATTTCACCAGTTCTGGCTACTCTTTAGGAAAATAAATCTATTGGTCTTATCTAAAGGAATGAGAAGTTTATGCTTTATAAAAAGCTGTGCTTTAAGAGTGAATTGACCAAATGAACTTTTACTACATTTACTTAATGGGAAAAGTAATAGGTTGTAACTCCTGTTTTTTTTTTTTTATTATTATTATTATTTTATTTATTTATTTATTTATTTATTTAAGCAGATACAACTAAAGGAAAGACATTTGGGCTCCACAATTTGAAGACACAACCCAGCTAAATATCTGCAGAGGTGTCATGTGCAGAGCCTCCGATTGCATAGCAAATATAATCATCAGCAAACAGGGAAATAAGGTTCTCTTTAGCAATCAGTCAAAAATCTGACAGGCCTCTCTGGGTTTCATAACATGTTATAGCTGTCCTCTCAGAGAATTACTTCCATCTGGAAATAATACCTTTTGTGCACACATGTCCCAGCAAAGATACAGAGTCCTGTCACGTAGTCCACTTTGTCAGTATATTGCTTCTGTCAGGGAAAATCAAATAAATTCATAAAGTAATGCAGAATATTTAATACTGTTGCTTCTTCCCACATGCTGTCTGTGTGCTATTTTCCAGCCTCTGTCTCACTCTCAGGTTCCTCTTTAGGAAACCAGAGGAAACAAGGTTTTCCTCTGGAATTTAAACCACTATGATGGGTTTGACATGCTAGCCAGGAACAGATGAAGCC
This sequence comes from Oxyura jamaicensis, assembly GCF_011077185.1. Taxonomy (NCBI): domain Eukaryota; kingdom Metazoa; phylum Chordata; class Aves; order Anseriformes; family Anatidae; genus Oxyura; species Oxyura jamaicensis. The sequence goes on along the minus strand of NC_048893.1, from coordinate 196,355,708 downwards.
TAAGATATCCATTACCTGCAAATTGCCCAACAGCACACATAGATTTCCAGGGGCAGATGCCTTTGGGAACCTTCTCTTTTTTGCTTCTTTTAGTTTTCTGACACTCTTAGCTAATTTAAACATCAGATATGCTCAGACGAGGCACTGACATTAGCACACTGCCTGAAGATGTGTTTATGGACAGTTTAAAGATTTTTTCTTGTTTAATCATTCCTACGTTGCAGCAATATTGATTGTCAGTGGTGATCAGAAATGCTAATGCAGGATGACAAGAGGCTCGGCTCATGGATGTATAAGCTGGATGCAAGAAGCATAGACACTGCAGCATGAGCCTCAGTGCTAATGACTGATAAAAGCTCCTTGCTGAAGCATCAAGACAAGGAGATGAAATGGCACCAAAGACCAAAGAGAGAGAATTCCTGAAACAAACCAGGAAGCTTCGCCAAGGCAGCCAATGAAGAAGTGAATTTCAAGGCACACAAGACAGAAGCATAACTCTTTGTGCCCTGGAAAATTCGTAGACCTCTAAGTGATAAAAGCTGAACAGAGTCAGATTATCACTAAGAAATTTCTGCAGTACTAAGGAACTTTTTGAGCATCTTTTCATTGTCCTTGAGCACTTCTTTAATTGGTCCTTGCCGAGTCCCAGATGCTTCTCTCTACCCTGACTCTGGGGTACTTAAACCATTCTATGATTCTATGATATTTCCTTCATTATGTTCACCTCCTTTGTAGGACTTTGGGTGTGGTTGAAATGTCTCTGCTAAAGGAACATCTTATAGTTGCCCTTTCCTTGCATGCTTTGTGAAAGCCAAAGGCATGAATTCACAAAAGCAGGAGACATGGATAGATTAGTGTACGGAACTGGATAACCAAATGATCTTTTGGGTGCCTGATAAAATATTTAGATACCACTGACATTTAAACTTTTTACAAAGATGCCACTTCTGAATGAAATAGTAACTGGTCTTTTAAAACTACATAAATTCCAGATGCCAGGTGCAAATACTGCCAGCAGCACTTTTGCTTCTGGAGAATTCAGATACTAAAGCTTCAATGAAAGCTCATTTCCTGGAATCTGATATTTCCAGGCAAATATCAGACTGGAGAAACTTTCTCCTGTTACTAGTATGCAGAGAAGTCTGCCAGGACATGTTCATTAGCTTAACTTCCACTCCGGGGAGTTGCATGCTGTGCCTTTGCTCAGTTTAATATCTTACCTTTGTAAAGTATTATTACTGCATTTGAAACGTAAAACATGGAGATTCCAGTCTTAATTAGGCAGCTGATGCACTGCAACTGTAAAGGGAGATGATTTTCAGGAAATGAATATTCCCAAATTGTTCAGTTAAAGATATTTCCTCATTATAAAGTGATTGTTCAGTGCAGCAGAAGCAGTATCACTAAATTCCAGGGATTTCATTGTGGGTCTTGGACCATCTCCAGCTGTAGGGTGAGAGAATGTCAGCTTTTTTTTGTCAAGATTTTTTTTTTGTGGTTGCAGAAAAACTAAAAACTGTAAAATAAACACTAGACTCACATTGTAAGGAAGGCACTTTTTAAATTATTATTAAAAAACAAATAAACAAACAAACAAAAAAACTTTAATTATTAAGACAATATAATAGTTATAGGGACAAGAAAGGAATCATGAAAGCTCAAGTGTGTAACATTGCTGCAGGTACAAGTTTGCCCTGACAGCTGAAGACCAATGCCGTTTCTACATCCTAGATATGCAGCTGCCTGATTTACAGATGTAGCCCATTTATTATCCAGCCAGACTTCCAAGAATGGAGCTTGTGGTTAGTAATGAGCCCCCAAACTGATGATGCATCTATTTGTGAGCCAAAAATTCTTCCTGTAAAATCAGACTTTGAACTGTGGTTCTTTCAAGAGCTGGAGCCATAAAAGCTGCATCTGGAATTGAATATCAAATAGGACGGTGAAGGGAGAAAGGGTGGAAAGTTTCTGTCTCTGATAGGCAAGACGTTAATCAATGTCAAACACTAACCTGGATAGTTTAAGAGAGAGGCTGTACAGAAAGTAAACAGTCTAAAGGAAAATATTCTGGGGAAAATGACAAATGTATATCATGGATTGACTATGGATGAGAACAGTTGACTTAGCTTGTGATACTTATATCTGCTTACTTTTTTTTTTTTTTTATGAATTAATTTTACAAACACACATATTCCACGTTTTGTCAGAAATATCTTTTATTACAATATAATCTTCAGTCACATGCATAAATACTGGTGAAGTAAAATATATTTTCATTGACTGTTTGCTGGTAATTGACATAAAATTGCATTTCCTGCATGTATCTAACAAGTTCACTTCATTCAGCTAGACAAGCTGAAGTAAAGAAGTAAAGAAGTAAGAAGTAAAACAAAACTGCTATTTAAACATGCCCCTTCTCCTTCCATCTCTCCTTTCTTCCCTCCCTGCCTCTCTCCCTCCTTCCCGCCTTCACCCTTTAATATAGTCAGGCACACTAAAATAGAATAAAATTGAAGGAAAAAAAAAAAAAAAAGAAGTCTGAAGACAAATATTGACATGCAACAATCCAGGCTGCATATACAGGGTACTGTTGGAAACAATATTTCTAAATAGAAAAGTTCAATGAAAATACATAATCTTAAAAATAGCGTATAAGAACAAAGCTTGATTTGCAGAGTGCAAATGGCTCTTTATTGAAAACCCAACCTGGTCAAATAAATTATGATCTTTCTGGAATAACAGAGCATAATTTACATTTCAGTCTCAATTTTCATATCGTAGTAATATGTATGTGCTTTCCAAGGTATATAGGATCACCATTGTATTTAGGATTGTCAGATACTGATTGTATGGAGCTTCAAAGATGGAAAATGGAAGACACCCCATCATTGCTGGTGGTGTGGCTGAGTTGTAAAATGAAGCTTTGGGTGGAGATGCTCAGCCACCATTTTTCATGGATGTTTGGAGCTAAGTCTTCATGCCTGGCAACTCACCTTTGCATCAACCTGTGGTCTGTGCTGGAATATGCAGAGGTGGTTTTATGGAGAACTAGAATGAAAATGAATTTCAAATCCATTTTGTAGTATTGTTACCCACTTGGAAGGCAATAGAGACTCATGCATTTTATTATTTATTGCTGAACAGGAAAATGTTTCATTTTGAAATGGTCATCTAATTAAGACAACTCATCTCTACTGACCAGAAAAGAGGACATAATACAGAACATACCAATTAAAAAAAAAAAAAAAAAAAAAAAAAGAAAAAAGAAAAAAAAAAATCTTAGGGATTTAATAAATATAATTAAATTTTACATATGCTCCTGAAAGGGTATCAGAACAAAGTGATCTCATTAATTCCAAATTAAATCTTTCATTCTGGCCTGTCTATGACAACCCCTTCAGAAAAGGCTCTGTTTACTAGATACCCAGGTGACATTCACACATTTATTGCATTATAGAAAGAGACTTGACAGGTTCTTATCACTTCAGTATGAATAAAATTGAACATTTAGAATTATGTAACCACCTAAACAGGCCTTATTCTTCATGATATTGTTTTAAATCTTACATTGTAAATATGTTCTGTCCTCCTGCTATCAAAAGCAGAAAATATGGCCCAAAACTGTGACTGCAGTGAAACTTGGTGCAACAGAAGCAGGGGAACAGATGGTAAGATCAGAGTTTAAAGCAGGTTTATAAAATATATTGAAGAAAAAAAAAAAAAAAGAAAAAAAAAGAAAAAAAAAAAACACCAACAAACAAATAACTATATATCCTCTAATTTTTTATTAATTATTATTTTTATTTCTTATTATCCCAGATTTTAAGTCATAGCTCTCATAAATATCTGTGAGAGGAAGTTATCATTATGCTTTCTTAATGTTGACTGTAAGCCACTAAAGACAGGTGATCAGTAGAGACCTAAAACACATCAACAACTGCTAAGTTTGTTGCAAGTTGAGTGCATAATTGTTTTTGGAAGAAGCAACAACTTCCTTTGCTTCACCCGAGGCACCTAGATATCTAAGTAAAGCATGGGATTCAACTCATGAAGCTTAGCCCTTTAGCCACCTAAATATCTAGGTGATTGCGTTCACCCCAGTGCTGACTGAGGTATAAATTAAGTGTTATCCTTAATAAGGCATCCATACAACTTGACTTAAATAATGCTTTAAATTTGAAATAGCTGACCTGGCACTGGGTCTAAATTACAGCCTAGTGGCTGAGATTATTAAACCAGTAGCATGACATCCGTGCAGCCAGTTTCCATTTGCAGCACATCTGCAGCTAATCAAATCATCCCATGCAGTCACACGCAGCTTTATAACCTCAACTGGGTTAACTGAGGTGGAATAATTGAAGCTAATTGTTGCAGCTCAGGCAAGCCCTGGATAGATTTAAAACATTAAGGCATTACAGCACCATGTATTTATGCTAGAGGGCACTCACAATTCATTCTGAGCAGTAATACAGATTGGCATTTGTATAACATATATCATTGAGGCACTGTGCCAACAGTAACTTTCAAGGACTGCTGTGAGGTAGGTGTGTACATCAATCCCTATTTTACAGATGAGGAAACTGAGGCAGAAATATATTTGACCCAGATCATAGCAGGAGTCTGTGCTGAAGTATAACACTGAGATCAAGACAACTAGAAGTTATTCTCCTTGACAAAAAAAAGCCAGCTTATTTATGTATGTATATATATGTATATATAGATATATATGAGTCCTTATGTCTATGTGTGTGCACAGGTTAATTCTGGATGTGGATTTTTATTTTTAAAATTATAGACCTTATTTTCTTGTTTTAAAATTCTGTGACAAAATGTATCATTCCCCCCTCCATGGCGTTATACATCTCTAAGGACAGAAACCCATCTCAGAAGACAGCACTTACCCCTGAAACTTCACAGCTTAGGAAGGAAAGGACTAAGTGGGAGCAAGAAAATGGAAGTAATATGTCTGTGGCAGGAGACAGATAAAATCTGTCTTGCAGGCTTGCAGCCAGGTGTCAAGACTTCTTGTCTAGACACTCTTGACTGAATGACTCCACCAACCTGCATATTTTGTGATATTCTGAAAATCAGCCACTTATTTCCACAATACAGCTCAACAATTTCTGCAAATAAATATTCCAGGAGTATTCACCCTCAAGACTGTTTTGTTTTGCTTCCTATGGTCATTCACACATTTATTTTTATTTTTTTTTGTTTTGTTTTGTTTTTGTTTTTTGTTTGTTTTTGTTTTCTAAGAATGTTCTTCAAAAACAAATACCCTGCTATTCAACAAAGATGTATTCCTGAAAGATTCATCTGTTATGTTATTGTATATTTTCCCATGAGAATCAACATAATGGGGAGGTTGCATTCAGGGGCTTTTGGAGTACAGTTTAAACACATGGGGACAACATACATGGATGGAGGGGCAAGAACAAAATTATGGAGTTCTTTTTTTAAGGAGATGATGGCTTTCTGAAATAGATAACCTTTCTGAAAACTCTCAGCCACTTCACTTGTGAGAATATACCCCTGATTTCCTGTTTGGTAACCTCTCACCCTTGACTTGTTTCATTTTGCTTCATCTGAAGATAATGATAACAACTATGAGAATGTAACTCCTCAGGGAGGGACAGCAAAAACTAACTCACGTTCAGTTTCACAAGCTGAGATGTTCTGGGGAATTGAATGACATGGAAAGTTGTTTCATGTTCAACCTTACCACTTCATCCAGGAGACTGAACTTGGCAATATTTCACTGCGAGTGTTGTTGCCCCTTCCTGAACAGCTATATTGCCATCATCACCTTCCTCATACGAAACAAGATTATTCAACTGTAATGGGGGACAAAACAGTGTAATGGTGGTTGTCTGGTCAGAGAATTGAGAAGATGGGCTGGAGGACCAAGGGATAAGTAGGGTGTTGCTTCAGTCACATCACAAATACGAGATTTCAAAAACCACATCATAAGGAAATAGATTTTGATATCAGTGGTGGTGCTACCCAACCAGGAAAACACAGCCATCACTATGAGACTTATTTGACTAGTAGTCAGACAGTTTTGAGTAGTTTCTATCAATGAACAGTTCACAACATATTTTAACTGTTAAAAATTTCTGGAAAACTTTAAGTATATTTTTGAGATAACTGAAATTTGCTTATGGAAAATCTGTGCAGGCTGGGTACATTTGGATACAGTATACATTGTGAGTCATAGTTGCTCAGCTCTTGTAATAGTCTGGAAGTCTCTTAGGATTTAAAGCAAGCTGAACAATTGACAATCTTGCTGGAATTCAAGTGTGGTTTTATAATATCTGGTTCAATAGGCTGAACTGGATCACTCTCACTAGCAATTATGTGTTTCACCAGGCATCTGGAAGCTTCATTGATGTTTATATTTTCCTGCAAGTGAAAGAGAGGTTGATTAGTCAATATTAATTACACTATGCTGCATATTTTCTGTGTATAATTAAACTTTTCTCTAGGCTACATCAAAAGTTTACTTAATAAACAACTTTTAAAAATTGATTTTGACATTTTAAAAATGTTTACTTTCATTTTTTAATTAGTTAAATTTTATGTATATTATGATTCACATCTCCTTTAAATTATACATAGAACTCACTTTAAATTACCCCAAAGTCTTGGTGATATGACTGCCTCAATAAACTATACAATCACTAAAGAGATGTTAAAGACAAATGGCTGAAGTAAAGCTCCAGAATCTATATTTCACTGCTTGAATAATGGTTACTCTGATTTTCAAATTATTAATTATCTGTCAGCAACTACAGGTATAAATAGCTCTTATTTTTTAAAAACTTTATCCATAGTTTCAGAAGAGTTTTATTATACCATGCTCACAATGAAACTTATGATGAACAGATTCATTGAAAAAATAATACAATCTCAAATTATTCATAAAACAGCAAAAAAAAAAATCCATATCATTAAGATTTCTTATTTCTTATTATTTTTTTGTTATTTTTTGTTGAGGTTGTATCTCCAACATACTGCTTCAGAAGACATATATTAACATTGTTTTCATTTTCAAGACAGAAATCCTCACTCTATAGAGGCTTTCTTCCACAGCATGATTAACTTGCAGCAACCCTTACTCTGTAGAATAAGCAAAGCTGAAACAGCCTGATCGGTGAGACACAGCTCAGCACAGCATATAAAATAAGCAGGAATACTGAGTAAGGATTTTTTTAATGACAGCAACTGGTATGGCTGGAATAAGAAGCCAGGCTTTCTGGCATAAAATACACTCTCCTACTCTAGGTATTGGCACTGATCACTTATTTCATATGACAAGAGTTAGAAGCTCATTGCACCTTCAGTCTTACAGGAAATCATATCACACCTACATGCACATATATATATTTATATACAAATATAAGTATGTATTTATTTGTATGCACATACTTCTCTTGCTCCATAAAAATTATGAGTTTTTTGCTACTTAAGACTGACCCAGGTTTCCAAGCTGAATCTGGAGCCTGCTATACTGAGACCACACCTACCCACCCACACAATGCCATAAAGTTTACCTTCAGCAAATGCTCAGCATCAGTGCAACATCACAAACAAAATAACCTGTAAAATTCAATGTAAAACTCTTTTTTATGTGTGTATTCAAAATAGTCAGATGAGATTTTTAAGTATGCAGTTCAGCTATAAAAAAAGAAAACAAAGTGCATGTGTGTGATTCAATAGAGACGGTACAATTATATGAAAAATTAAGAGCCAAAGTAATGGGTTCCGTGAGACTGATTTCTAATCTTCTTGCAGTCAATTGCAAAGCTCCATAAACTCAACTGACCATAACTTTGCACCACAACAAAGAGTTGAAATCTGGAGATTTAACTGGAAATGTTAATTAGTGCCAACATTTCACAGCATTCTTCAACTACACAAGTGAATTGAAATATTTCAACTTTGACCTGTAAAGAATATCGTCTGGTTTTAAAAAATCAAAACTTTAGACAAGACATTTACATACTAACCCCTGGAAAGTAATGAAGAGCTGGGAATCAGGTCTGTACTGAACTGTCAAAAAGCAACTCTATCACATGATTTTCCTGAACCAGACAAGAAAATTCCTCAACTGTATATGAAAAGTTTTTTTTCAGGACACTGTGAAATTTTCTTAGAAAAAAATAGACATTGAAAAATATCTCAGTACTACTTCAAGAGCTGACAATAAAGAAGGTTAACAAATGGAGAAAAAGAAAAAAGAAAAGAAAAAAGAAAAAAATCCATTCCGCCTCCCACCCTCCTACCAAAAAAAAAAAAAAAAAAAAAAGTCTTTTCCATTATGTATTCTGTTATTAATGCACTGATAATCATTTTGTTTACCCATGTGCTGCTTCTCTTCTGGGATGGGAGCATTTATTTTTTTTCAAGAATGTCTTAGTGACTATCTCAGTTTATGCCTAAATACATTAATATTCACATGTATTAACATGTGAAAGCTCTTTGTCAGAGACTTAAGATCAGTATTTTATAGGAGTGGGAAAGAGGGAATGAACCCAAGCCCACAAAGGCTTGGGTATAGGTGAATGTCCCTTATCCACACTCGTGCTAGATGGAATTCCAGGTGGCAGAGACTAAAAATTCAGACAAAAAAATACCACCAACACCACCACCAACAAAACACAGTGCTGTTCTATTTCAGCCTGAACTAAAACTAAAGCAAAACTAGGTTATTAAATCCTCTATAGATTTTTCTGGGGGAAGTAAGCCAAATTTGAACAGGCAAATATTGTTTTGACATAAAAAATCAAAATATTTAATTTTGGAAATACCAAAATGAAATGTTTTTCTTTTTCTGTATTGCTCTTTCTCCTTTTTAATGAAATTATTTTCCAAATTTTACCCATATTGCTGATTTCCTTGCTAGATGCATGTTGGATTGAGTCTACTGTTTCACTGGTAGGTGTCTTCTCAGATCTACTGATTCTTTGTGAAATAGGATTAAATAAAGCTAATTTTTATGCTCAGCTCTAGCCATTCCACCTGAATAGGATTCTGCTTTCAGTCCATGCCCACCTTCCTCTCTGCCAGAGCACCATCATTTCAGATGTGCCTACAGAAGTTTATGTGACTGAGCTCTTGCTTCTTCAGGCAAAATGTGATGGTTTGCAAGGCTTCACTATTTAAAGCATTTGCAGCCAAGCAGTTAAAATTCTTCTCTTAGTTCTGTATAAAAGGTAACGAATAAAAATAAGAGGTATGTAAGAGATAAGGAATAAAAACTCCTATCCATAGTGTGTGCTGGATCAGTCATATTCTCATCCAGCTTTTATCCCAGTCATTCCTGAACATTTATATGTACAGTCTAGATGTGGGGATGAAAATTTCTGCCAGGGGACAAGGGAGCAAGAGGTGGCCCCTAAAGCCAACACAGATGTTTTTAAGCTTTTGTCTAACTCCACCCTTCTCCAATGGTTCAGGTGACAACAGGTACATGGTACAAATAAGAAGCATTGCCTTAAGTTGCTCACCACAAGGAGGTTGTTCTGCTACCAAAGCAATTCCAGCAGTCCCAGCTCCATGCCTGGACCACCTCCCTTCTGATGCTGTTGTTGCCTTTTATTCTAAACCTAATCCTTGTCCCAGATCTGTTGATCAGACATTGCTATGTTCTGGTCTGTCTAATGAAATATTGATTTCTGCACCTCTCATCCTGGAGTGTGCTTTGAAATAAATAAATACATAAGTAAAATAAGATCAATATTCTCTTAGGCAGCAAAGTAGCAGCTGCAGACAGTAGAAGGTGATCTGCTATCCAAACAGACACTCAGAGACCTGGCAATTTTAGAGAATAGGAGGTGTTGAAAAGCAATCTAGGGAAGGACAGAGAAAAAGAAGCAGGTGAAAATCCATCCAACAAATACAAAGAAACCAACAGTCAGGATGTAAGACTGGATAGAGAGGAATAATCACAGACACCTTACTAATTGTACTTAACAGGGAAACTGACCCCATTGGGTATCTAAGAATAAAATTCACCATTTGAAAAATATGAAAGAAAATAAAAGTGAAACAATGGAGTGAAATGATATCTTTCTATCAGTCTCTAGGTAGAAATCCTTTAACTGTCATCTCTCTTATGACTATTGTTCTACACAAAACACCACAGAAATTGTGATAGTACTGCAGATCACCTTTCTTTTCCTTTCTTTTTCATTTTTACTTCGTTTCTTTCATGTTCTGAGCAAATTCTTTAAGCCATCTTGAAGAGTGTAGCCTGCCTTAATGGTAGGGGAAATTCTGAATTCTGAATTCTGAATCTTTGAAACCAGAAAGGAACACTGAAAGACACACATGAAATTACAGTTTGCTCTGTAGAAAGATCTCCTTCAAAAGTATCTCAAAGGACATTTTTGCAGAAAGAAAAGCAACTCAAGGGAGTGGAAGGTTGCGTGACTTAAAATATTTGATCCCATTGCTATGGGAAATTTCATAGTCTTGTAATGCAACAATCAACTGAAGGGAAAATAAATACTTTATTGAATGTCTCACAGTAGTATACATGTGAGCTTCTTTGTATTCTGGATTGTTTTTATCCTTATCTGCCACCTCTCACACAAACATAGAACATCACATAGAGCATCACATAGAGCATCACATTTGAGTATAAGAAACAAAACCTTCAAACTGGACTGACTCTTAGCTCTTTACTGAAGAAAAAAGACATTTAATAGCTTTATGGGCCTGTCTCACTTCCAAATTAAACTTTATTATTCATTTTTTCTTTGCCATATCTTAGGTTTTTCTTTCTGGTTGTTTTCAGATATAAAATTGCTCCCTTTCTATATTCAGGTATTTTGTTTCTCTGACTGAATCTGATACTTCTGAATCTTATCTTGAAAGTCATGGAGAAGGGGTGGAAACTAGACATTTTTATACCCATGTACAAAAAGGACATGAGTGAAGAGCCCAGGAAACTACAGACCTATTAGTCTGACCTCAGTCCCTGAAAAAGTTATGGAGAAGATGGTCCTGGGGGTTATTGAAAGGCAGTTACTGAACAAAGCTATTATCAGGCATAGTCAACATGGGTTCCTGAAGGGAAAGTCCTGCCTTGGTAATTTGATATCCTTCTAGGATAAGGTCACCCATTTGGTGGATGAAGGGAGGATGGTGGATGTGATCTTTCTTGATTTTAGTAAGGCCTTTGACACTGTCCTTCACAGCACCCTTCTGGACAGATGCTCTAACCGTCACATGAGCCAGCAGTGTGTCCTGGCAGCCAGGAGGGAAAAACGCATTTTTGGGTGCATTGAACACAGCACGGCCAGCTGATCAAAAGTGGTGATTCTCCCACTTTATTTAGCATCTAGGTGTGGCATCACCTTCAATATTGTGTGCAGCTCTGGGCTCCACAATAGAAAAAAAAGGATGTTAACATCCTTGTAAGAGTCCAGAGGAGGCCAACAAAGATGCCAAAAGGGCAGGAAGACGTGTTGTGAGGAGAGGCTGAGGAGCCTTGGGGTGTCCAATCAGGAGAAGAGGAGGCTGCAAGATGACTTCATCATTTTCCAATTTTATTTCTATTATGCACTAAAATCCAGGAGAAGGGGTACGATTTAAAATTCATTTTAATGTGCACTCTCCCGGTGCAACAAATCTGAGGGAATGGCAACACATACTCGCTTATCAGAGTGTATAATCTTGTAACTCACGGGTAGCAGAGACTTATTAAGATGTTGTGTTGTATTTCTGTGGTTGGGTTTCTAGGAAAACATAACAGCATGAGTTAAAAGGCATCCAGGTGCATGAACATGAAACTTACAGATGTGCAGTTCTGTGTCTGCACCCCTGAGAACAAGATAATTTCTGGGACTGAATTCTTAGAGTTGTTTGGAAATCCTGCAACACAATCCTTTCCATCAGAAGATGCTGATTGTGTGGTTTCAGGGCAGTCTGCCTAAGGAAACACTGGCTGCACACAGAGGCAGCTTGCATTGCCAGGCCTCACAGCTGAGGAACCAGAGCAGCATGTCCTTCTAACCTCAGAGCTCAGCCAAGGGCTCTCTTAGATTTTAGATTTTCCTAAACTGAACAATTTAATTATTTTGAATAATAATTTTTGAATTTTCATTTTGGAAGGAAACATCAAAATTTCCAGGTTATTCTGAGCAGCAGATGTACTGGAACTGAAGTAAAACACATGAAATTGAATCTAAACAAGAGAACACTTTATTACAATGGGGATGACTGAGCACTATAACAGGCTGTCCAGAGAGGCTGAGGAGTGTCCAGACTTGGAGATCTTCCTACTGGACTCCATTGGGCTAAAACTATATGACCTCAAGAAGCACCTTCCTCAATAATTCTGTAATTCTGTGAATTTTCAGCTTTTGACCAGTACTAAATAATGTATTTAAGAACAGTGATCCAGAGAGCTACAGGACAGTTCTGATGCCTCTAGCATGCTCTGAAGCAACTCTTCTTTTAGTTTCAGGAAACAAAATCTGCAGAGGATTCCACATAGAGTGACTGTATATCTGAACTGGAAGGTTCTGCCTTAGGTGTTAGCTTCGTTTCACCTGTTTTATGGCAGAAACAGGAGTATTTTCTAAATCTCTGTGCAGTAAGATGGAATAGATTTTTTTTTTTCTTTTTTTTCTTTTTTTTTTTCTTTCCAAGCAAATTAGAAAGACAATGTAAGGAGTCATTCCTAACCGTGTCTGGCAGCCTCAAATAGATTGCTTTGGTTTCAGTTACCAGATCAGTAGATTAGCTGTTGTGTGTCAGCATAATTCATACACATGTCCCAATGACATACTCATGACCTTATTTTGTCTTTATGGAAATCAAAACCATGTCCTTCTTTGAGTCTACCACATAGCTTTTTTTTTTTTTTTTTTTTTTGTTTGTGTGTGTGTGTGTGTGTGTGTGTGTTTTTATTATTATTATTATTTTATTTATTTATTTATTTATTTTTGTTGTTTTTTTTAACTTTCATAATTGAACAGTCAGAAGAATTTATACTTTAAACAAGGACAGTAGAGCTTGCTTCATTCACAGAGCTCACTGGTAGACAAGCAGAACTGCTGTCCTTGCTTGGAAGAAGAGGCTGTGTCAGAGAGTGACTTTCTGACAAGTCACCCAGAAGATTAATGGCAAAGAGGACTCCTGATTCCTGTTGCAGAATTTGAGCACTATGACCCATTCTGTATAGCTTGTCTGACAAAAATGGAAAAAGGACACATTATTACCTACCTTTTCTAGAGAAGGAAAGATTATATAACTTTTTCTAGGTCCAAATAGGATGAGTCCAAATAGCCCAAAGACTTGGTGTTCAGTCTCCCAGTCACGGTGCTCAGTACAGAAGGAGCTCTGTGCTTAGCCTAGGTTGGTAAGGATCTGGAAGGCATGGCTACCAGACCTTCTGGGCAATATGGACTAAATGTGGCTGTCTTTTTCCCTAATTCTCCATTATTGACAGTGGAATTATAGCATGGAATGAGAAACTCAAACACGATCATATCACAGCAATGGTAAGTGGTAAGGTAGTTCAATTCATTTCTGAAGTAGGTATTTTCAAGCACATTTAGTTTTGCCTGACTTGTCTGTTTTGATGCATGAGTTCCATTTTCATTATGAAGTGATAATAAGCTTCAAATTGCTGCTCTTCTAATCCAAGTGAAAAGCTAGTCTCTTTGAACTGGGAATGGTGGTGATGACAGTTTAAAGGCTTGGAAAAGTGAGTGGACTTCTAAGTTACTCTGGCCACATGCTGGATGACTGAAGGTGTGACAAAAATGAGAAATTTCCTTCCTTTAAATAAATGTACCTTTCACAATAATTTTAATGAAATTGATTAAATAATTTACTATTAAGGATTATTTTGTGTATATCTGGGGATGTGTTTTTAAGACTGCAATCAATATGAGCAAACCAAAGATATGTGTAAAAGAGACAAGGCTCCCCACTGGAAATATAGTGTTATATATAACATGACTACACTGCATTGTGCTGTTGCCCAGTGAGGTCCTTCTTACATGAGAGACTATCAAAAGAAGTTTCTGTCTTTGTAGGGAGCAGAAGATTGGAATAGGCTGAATATTTCCTTTAGGTTAATGTAAGAATCAAAACTAATACAAAGGGATACATTACATGGCTCAAATAGTTTACATTAAAGTTGTTAACTTAAGAAAAACCAGCACCAGGGAATAATACAGTGATGTCTTTTGGTGTAATCTGCCAGCGCCACAGGCAAAAATTTCAAACCATTGACAGGTTGAAATATGGTAGGTACATATATAGCATGTTACTTTAGGCATGGCAAATAGAACTTAAAAAAAATGTTTTTATAAATAATCACCTTTGTTTTTCCAACACACATAAATCATATTCAGTTTGTTCTGAAGGCTATAACATTTCCAGGCATGTTGGCAGAAAACCTCTGGAGATCTAATTATTCCAGGATACCACAAAAAAAAAGAGTTATTACTTATTTGAACTACTAAAACTGCTAGCTGCAATACGATGACTTCTCTGTCAGTGTTTTTCTACTTCAGAAAAGAGTTTCTATTCTCTATAGCAAATACAGCTAGCTTTTTATTTTCCCTAGAGCTCAGTTCAACTATTTAATATGCCTCAGGCTGACAGAATACCGGATATATGTAACATCCAATATTTTAAAATAACAAACAAACAAAAAAAAGTGCATAGGTTTAGTTCAGAACTTAGACCAAGTGGGGAAATTATTTTTATATAACTTAGCCTAAATGTTGTTATTTTACAGTCCTTAGTGGTATTACTTTGCTTTGAATCATTCTAAAGTCAAGAATCTACAAGTCTGGATGGATATCAGGTATGGGAATTGAATAATATCACATTCTAGGCTATAGATTCAAAGAACAGTCTACAATAGTCATGTGGCTTCAACCCTCACTGCTCCAATCACAATGGGTGTTGAAGAAAAGTCTTGTCACAACTTCATAACCGGATTTCTTTCTGTTCAAACATGTCTGGACTGGTAAACAGAGGACTGCCTGGCCAGCAGTTATTTCTGAGCTAAACAAAGTAAGGAAAACCTAAATAAAGTAAGCTAAAAAAAGTAAGGAAAAAAAAAGTAAGGAAAATAAGTTTTTTTTTTTTTTTTTTTTTTTTTTTAAGTCAAAATCTTATACCTGTTTGTCTCAGAAAACCCCAGACTGAATTTTCCTCCATTGTCACTTCTTTTAGGTTTAATTGTCCTTTACATTTCCACGGTTCTCCACAAGAAAGCCTACCTTCCACTATCATGGTAAAAATTCTGCCACCTTTGAAATTGTTTGTACGTTCATTCCCTGCCTTGACTTGAAGTAGTCCATAGCAAAATAAATGGTTTTTTTTGTTTGTTTGTTTTTTAAGAGGAGGACAGGTGCTTGCTGGGGACTAATTAACGGAACTCAGTATGGATTCCTTCCTCATATGCTTTCTCATATGCTAAATAGCAGTGACCAGCTGCTGATCCAAACCACCTAGAATAATGAAACCTGTATCCTTTAAAAAATGGTCCATCTTGTTCCCCCGTTCCATCTCATTCTCCTTGTAAATCTTTTAGATCCAGGCATTTTAAAACAATCTGATATTCATTTCTCTCCAGATGATTTTTGTGGTGATTTTGCCCTCAGGCCTGAGTTTTCAGTGAATTGGTTCTTGTCCCCAGGAAACGTAGAGTGATGTAAATGTCAGAAATGAAGAAAAAGTAGTTCTGAAGAAAACAGCCACATACAATATTATACATCACTGGTGAGCTAGATCCCAAATACAACCAGCTATTTCATATGATTTGTGGCCTGAAATGCAGCTAGACACCTAAGAAAATATTGAAAAGGTCCAGAACATGTAATTCTCACACAAACGATAATTTGTCACGATAAAATCCCCTCACTCTCCAGATTTTCTACTGACAGCTGCTATTCCAAGTGTTTTTTTCTCTGGGTTTCTCTTTCCTTTTTTAAAAAATATTTATTTATTTTATTATTTCCTGCAATAATTAACTCTCTTTCAAAATCATCATGAAGAATCTGATGTAAGACATCTCAGCCTGTTTCTTAAACAGAACTAGATAGCGTCCTTACTGGATTCTGGTTGCTTCATCCAGCAAAAATCAGCAGATAACCACGCTGAAATTAGCAGATAACCACACTGAATTCAAACCATGTCCTGCAAATGCTGCAATTAAAATAACTTTATATAGAGAGAAAGATAATTTACACATGAACCTAGACCAAAATATCTCCCTAGAAATGCCATTTTGAAGAGACAGTGGCTAGTTTTGAGACCCATTCAGTAGGAAATTAAAGACACTGGTCACAATGACCTCTCAGCCAACAAGTCATTGTAGTGCTTGAGGCAATAACCTGCTGTTACCTCTGCTGATTGCAAGTGAGATTTCTTTTAAATATTAATATTTTAGAAGATATCAAGACCAGAAAAGTAAAATACAGGTATACATTTCAAAGATTCTTAAGTAACTTTCACAAAGTGTTTAAAAGAAATTAAACAACTAAATGTAACATTTTGGTTTTCAGTCTACTAACAACTGTAGCCAAACCAGTGCCACACTATACATTTTGAACATTAAAGCATTCCTCTGTTCTGTTAATGATGAGAGCAGCTTTCACAATTAAAGAATACAATAAACATAATATCCACCAAGATGTTATGTTTAAATCATTATTTCATATACAATCAAGCTTCTAATAAAAGTCATTGTCATAATAGGAATGAAATACTTTGAATAGCAGAAATTCAAGTTCAAGCAACATGGGACTGATTAGATACCTTTGTTGCTGATGGGAATAAAGACATGAGATTTCCTATGTTTTAATTTCATGTGCTAGAAAAAATCAAAGTCACATTGTGGTAGAAACTATACAAATATAAGGGTATAAATTTTAGACAGCTATTGAGAGGATATAGAGAGTTAAGATACTTTGTTAGTAAATGGAGATAATTTTCTCCTTTTGGGAGAAAATTTTCTATGTGTCCAGTTCAGGATAGTATAGTAGGGTATGTTTTTCTCCATTGAATCCAAGAAGAGTCTGGACAACCACATCACAGGCTTCTCACTCAGTGAGTCCATCTCTGCTCCAAAGCAGTTAGAAACAGAAGCAAAAATGGATTCAGGCACTGAGATGACAGTGTAGGTGGAATTTAGGTACGTGGGGCCAATAAAACCATCCAAAAACTCTCATTTAACATCAGGAGAAGCCAAATGCTGCTTTCCTAAATTCCGTAGTCATGAGCAATAGACTGGAAGGCAGACAATAGACTGGAGATACAAGAGTATCCATGTTTTACAGATGAAGTATACAGGACAAAGGCTATATTTAGAAGACTAAAAATACTGAAAGCTTTCAGAAATGTGTTTGTGGATACTGGTGTTACACATTTATTTATTCCTGGTCATATCTTCTCTTCATAAATAGAAATCTTGTTTCAGAAGAAGAAATTTTTCATTAGTCCTGTATGGCTACCTTATTCTTCATTAAAAGTTCACTGCATTTTTGAGTATAGTTTTTATTTATTAATAAAATTAGTTGGGACCTTCTGTCAAAGTCAACCACACATCTGAAAATCCTCAAGGCTATGACCATCTTCTACAAGCCATAGCAATATCCTGGTGCCCTGTAGTCACACAGTTAGTGAGATAGTTAGTTCCCTTTCAGGAAACTTCGGGCTTACTGTGCCAGCTCTGTAAATTTTGCATGTACTGATGTTGTCTGAGAAATCTCAAATTGGTATACAAGCACACTGTATGCTGGGCCTTTGTGCTCTAACCATCCCAGTGCCTTTTTAATCTTGAGTTTCTTAGCCAGGAAATCTGTACAAAGGCAAAAAATTTAACCCAAAAGAAGCTCATTCAGCAGTTTGACCACTGAACTTCTCTCCCTCTTGGGACATGTGATTTTTCTAAAAAGGCTTTTGAGGATGAGAACTTACAACAGTCAGAACAGTACAACCAGAGTAGTGCTACCATGGACTGTCTTTCTGGAATCTAATACAATGAAGCTCTTGTCTCAAATCAGGAGATCTTACAGACAATGGTTATATAAAAATTTAGAGACAATATTCATTATTAAGAATTACGAAAAATTTCCTCATATTCTCATAAGAGGTAGTCTTTGTATCTTGCCAAAGGTCATCTTCTTTCTTAAGCTATTATGCAGTAAATTGTTGACTGTTTACATACTTATTGCTGGCCTATAGTCTTAGAGCTGTAGCATTTCATGACATTGCATATAACTTGTTTTGAAAGAAAAGGCCTAAAACAAATATAAATTGCCATAGAAGGCTGTATTACTTTACAAATTCAC
Source organism: Oxyura jamaicensis (assembly GCF_011077185.1). Classification (NCBI taxonomy): domain Eukaryota; kingdom Metazoa; phylum Chordata; class Aves; order Anseriformes; family Anatidae; genus Oxyura; species Oxyura jamaicensis. Next base: position 196,337,379 of record NC_048893.1, on the reverse strand, counting down.
CTTTAATTAAATCCACCAAAATAAGACCTTTGCAAAGTACATATTTCAACAGTGACCTACTTTGGAAACCAATTTCTCTGTGCTTTGAAAAACACTTAAAAAGAAATTGAAACATTACCTTGGCTGATGTTTCAAACCAGCCCACGAACCCATTTTCTTTGCAGAACTGATCCATCTTGATGCCGTTGTTCATAAGAACATCTATTCCCTGATCACATTTGTTTGCTAAGAGGACTGTCGGCACAGGTTTGCCATTTGGAAGAACCAGCTTAGAGTCCAAATCCTCTTTCCATTTTGTCACTGCTTCAAATGTTGCGGGTCTTGTAACATCAAAGACAATGAACGCTCCCATGGCCTCTCTGTAATAGACCCTGGTCATGTTTCCAAATCTTTCCTGACCTGTGATCATGAATGTGGGGAGAAAAAAAATAGTTGTAAAAATCACTGTTTCCAGTCTGTCGATATTTCACATACCAGGTTTTCTAATAGAATATTATTGAAGGTAGGGCTTGATTTTGTAAGTAAGTCTGACACCTCTGGAAGGCTACTATTTATCTAAAGAATGATAAGTAGAATACTAAATTAATTTGTATGAAAATGTGAGTACAGCAAGAAAAAGGAGTTTTAAAGCAAACATAAAAGGAAATGTAATAAATTTATGACAAGCTTGAACTTCAGTGTACAGTTTTATTAAGCTGCCATATTTCTGTCGACAATACCCAGACTCTTGGTGTACATCACAAGAATTTAAACGACTCACAAAATATGTAGGTATAAGATTTGAAGCTCCTTGATACTACAGTACTATGTGGGAAACCTCTAATGCATTTGATCTCATGCCTGACAGAAAGTCCCACACAGTTTTATGCAAGTGATTTTAGTAAACAGTAACTTAAGCTCTGGAACCATACCAGGCAGTAGAGTCATTATGAGCCTACTGTCACTGGCAAAGTAGAACAAAGAGGTGCAAAAGGTTTAAAGCTTTACAAAAGTGGAAAACATTACCAGAAAACAGAAAACCACAAACCACAGTAGCAATACAAGGAGCTGTATAGCTCTAGTAAGAAGAACTGGGAGGAAAAGTTTTACACTAGATGTGTTTTAAGTTTTATAGCTTTATTTGCTGAATTCAAAGGATTTTAAGGAAATATATTTTGGGATCTTCTTTCTACTCTCCCCCCCCTTTTTTTTTCTACATAACAGTACATTATTATATTTCAACATGGACAATAGGAAATGCCTATTATTTTACATGGTTAGCAACAAAAAATGTTAAAGATGACAGGATATGATATGTTGATAGTCATTATTATTATTATTATTATTTTTAACATGTATGCTGTTTTCATGGTAAATTTGGAAAAAAAAAAAAAAAAAAAAAAGTATTTCCAAGAATGGAAATAAAGCACACAGAATTTACCTCAAAGTGAAAAAATAAAAACATTTTAAAAAATTCATTGATCTCACTGCTGAGCTGTGATGCCATAATTATAAATCATAGAATCATCTCAAAGTAACAATAGGTTTAAGTAAGACAGCCATTGTATTTAACCATATATTTCCATAGCTGAGGAAACATTCTATGAAAATAGACAATATTCCATGGAAACCTGTTTCTAGCCTGATTTTCCTAATGTGCATGGTTTTGAGTGGGTTGTGAAGATAAGAAGATTGCCTGTCTGTCTGACCCCAAGAAGTTTACCTATAGAGGTTTTATGTGATGGAATTTGTGCTGTCAAATGTAAAGCTGGAATGAGACCTTATGCATCCTGATTGCTGGGCTTATAAACCATGCAGTTTCAATTAATGGAAATGACACTGACCAGACATACTTAGGGCCAGCCCCTGGAATTTACTGAATGCATGTTATGGAGCCAACACCATCTATTTATGTCATTCATCTTTGGTTTTATGCAATAGTTCTAGCAAACACAAAGTCATTCTCATGATACAGAAATAAAAGGCAGATAGCTGTCATCCCCAAATTTATTCAGGAATTTATTTTTATCTTGAACAATCATTGTTTTCCATTGATAATGCAAGAGAGAAATATATATATATATATAAAGGAAAAAAAATATAAGGTCTGATTGAAAATTTTTTATGGTCATGCTTTATTAAAATGTCTTATGATTCCTATTAGTGGGCTGATCAGATGAATGGCTAAGTCATGTGTTATTCAACAACCTCCTTGTTGAGCAAACTTTTTTCATCTGCAAGAAGGTACCTTCAAACAAAAATCAAGGACTGATTAGAATCTCATCAGTGAGGTCAACAATATATACAATTAATTTTTGATGTATATTGCATTACAGTGATACTTTACACTTCTCATGCAATGTTCTTGAGTTGCTTGCACTGCAGAGGAGATGTAGATGATGTAAGAATAACTAAACTTGGGTCTTACACATATTCAGCACTACTCAGTTCTCTAAGATAGGTGTGATGTAGAATATATAATAAATTATTAATTTGCAGAAAAAAATCCTGCATCAGAAACAATGAAGGTTAGAGGCATAAAAGGCTCAGAAGATGTGTTCTTCGGGCTAGTGGTGATAAAGTACTGACAAATGGTGTGACATTTCTTGCCTGCTTCCAACTGCATTTGCAGATAACTAGGTTTTCACTCCACAGAAAAGTCCCTGTACTAGTAAAAGCAACTTTATGCAGGCAGACAGAACTCACCAACTTCCATTACAAATCACCTCAAAGAAAGAGAAGGAATGGAGCTGATGACTGAATATTAATTTATATTCAGATGACTGAATATTCATATATGAACATATTTAACATAAAGATATTATGAAGCTTTGAAAAGAGGTGGTTTGTAGCCACAGACTTTTAGCTTTATGTTATTTGCAGAATGGCTTCACTCTTACTTAAATTACACTGTGAAAAGGGGATGTCTGTGTTTGTGTTGTGCTTCAAGTACTAAACATGGTATCAAAGCACCCAGGAGGACTCTTCTTCCAAAGATTCCAAATTAGTTGAACAAGTATTTATCTTAATAGACGAGGTTCCTAAAACCTTTTCACTTAGCAGAATTACTTGTGAAAATAGGCACCATTTGATGGTGTCAGAATGTGGACTTGTGTTTTCAGAAACACAATGGTTTTGGCAGTAATTATGTTGCAAATTAGGTCAACCATTAGGTATTCAGTGGTATCTCACAAGCAGCCTTGAACATTAGAACCTGCTTTATCGCATGAGGGACTGAGGCAGGTGGGTTTTGCTTTATGTAGGAAGGATCAGAAACTTGTGAAATGTTTGTTTGATCTGGCCCATTGGGCTTTGCTGTATCTCTTGCAAGGCCACTGGCAGCTGGCCCAATGAGTCTGATGGCTTTTGCCCACTGCTCTATGGTGGGATTCATCAGCCCTAACTTAGGTTCTAAAAAATTAATTTTCTATCTAAGATTAGGGTCCTTTTGTAGTCAGGAACTGAGAAGAGATATCTAGAGGATGTTCTCAGCAAGGACAGACAGGTCACATAAGCTTCCTTATGGAGGTATTTACTCTTTGCCCTTGACTCCCTGATGAGCCCAAGGTGACTAGCTTACACTCAGTTAAGGAAAAGATGTTTAATTGTTAAACCAGATGAATCTTATTCCACTTTGAAGTCACCCCAAAGAGATGAAGGTGCCAAAGCAACAAGATTTCCATTAAAGGGAAGGACTTCCTCTGTGAATGGTACCTGTCCACACTTTTATATTGATCTCAGATACTTCTGTAGCAGGGTAAGGTATCATTTAATAAGCTTAAAGCAATAAATATCTGAACAATTATAGTTTATAAAAATGCACACTACATAAGCATGACTTCTACAGAACTGCAGTCTCCACTAATCACTATTATCTTTGATAAAGTTGTAAAACTAATGAGAAAGTGCTAAAACTCAGATGATTTCCACCATAATATCTGAAAAATAGTGTAGACAAAAATTGTCTAATGCCCAATTTTACTGTGGGTTTTACTTCTTACTACTATCCCTCATCCTAGGAGGGAAAAGCTTCTGGGAACCACATGGCTTTACACGGAGGGCCTTTAGCACACACTGAAAAGCTAGAAAATGTGCAAAAGGATTAATCATTTTTTATCTTGTACTTCGAAAGAACTTTCAGAATTTTGACTCTTTAAGTCAAGTCATTGACTTTGTGGAAGCAAGATTGAAACATAAACCAGACTAAAAAACACACCATACTGAGCACATGAGAATGTGGAGAAGCCGGCTCTGAGCTGGATTGGGCCCACAGATCCCATCAAATCCCCACCAAAATAAAACTGTCACAGTGAGGGACTTATTTATGATTGCAGACAGTAATTTCAAGGTAACTTAGCCTAGAAATCACCATGACTATCTTATTTATGCATATGTACTGAAATACCTAGCAGCCACTAAAACCCTAAACCATTGAGGATGTACAGTGCCTCGCATCTGCGAATGGCCCGTTTGGTTCTTGTGGAGTGTACTGGTCCGCAAAACTTTATAACTATTCAGACATTTGACTATATCTAAGCAAATACTATTGCTTTGGAATGTAAAAATTGCAGGGAAATGAAATCAAACTGGTCACACCAGTGTTGTGTGAATGTCTCCAATGCAGTGGACCAACCATTTATGAGACGAGATCCAGCCTTGTGAAAGTAAACCAATCTATTTTTGGTAGCAATGAAAAATCCAGTCTACACATATGCAGCAGAAGGGATAACGGCAGTGATGCCTGCTCTGAAAAAGTAGCTGAGAGTGGGAGGCTCTGAATGCTGCCCTCTGTCCCTCGTGACTCTCCCAGAGAGCAGCTCCATTGGACCTCCTTTTTGCAACAGCTGGCTTCATCAAAAATGGTTCCAGTCTGCAACTGCAGGGCCACCCCACCGCAGGAGGGAGGCCTACAGTAATCCTATCTTGTAAGAACCTTGTTCCAAATATGAATAAGTATTTCTTTTAAATCTTCCCTCCAACAGTCTGTCCACAAATTTAAAGGATGATCGTATAGAGGTAACAAAACAGCTAAAGAAAGAGAACAAAACAAAAGACAGAGGAGCAAGATTTAAAGATATTTGACACAACAGCAAAGGTGGTAGAACACTTCAAGAGGGAGAAAAACACCATAACGGAGTTTAGGACATTCCGTCAAATAAAATGGATGAAATTAAACACAATGAGAATTGTACCACATGTATCTTCTCCCACACAAAATAGCAAACGCAGTCACCCAAATCATTAGACACTTCAGTGGATCAGACATAAACTAGTGCATTTTAATGACGCTATGTTATTACAGACATCATAACATGAGAAACCATGATTTTTTATCCAATTATTCCTGTCTTACTGCCATAGCTTTAGGAACAGACATATTATTTCTCCCTAAACAAAAACAAACAAACAAAGAAACCAATGTAATAATATGTGAAAAACAACCAATTTTATCTTTGAATTAATTTTTTCTAATTAGTTATTATTGTTCGGCATTTATCTCTCGTGTTAAAAAATGCATGCTCAACATTTAGCTAATAGATATTATTTTAGTTTTGTTTAACAAACTAAGGAATACACAATAATATATTATAGAAAAGTACATGGTATTTAACCATGAAATGAGATGGCACCAATCAAATTTACTTTCTCCCTGTTATATCTCTTATAGGAGGTATGTAATGGGTAAAATTGGTCCTTCTATGGATGGAGTACACCTCTCCTCCCATGAAATCACCAGGTATTTAAATCTTACTAATAACATAGATAAGATTGATGCTAGTTTTACTCGAAACATTTTTGAGAAAATTATTTATGTATTGTTAAAAAATTGGTACCTACTGATGCACACCGTGAAGTGCAAGGAAGTATACACATTATGCTTAGTAGTAGCATTCACTGACTGTATAATGAAGGGGGAGTCTAAGAAGTGAGAAATGCAAAAATACCGGAAATATATATATGTTTATATGTTTATATTTATATATAAGTATCAATATGAAATGTTATTAACACATTTGCAGAATTTGTTTCAATTAAAAATGTCCTAAATGCTAAGCCAACATCCTTAATCTTGGTTAAAGAGAGAAAATGTATTGCTTTACCCCCAAAGCTAGGCATGACCTAATAACAAGGATTCAAGCAAAAGACAGGGATTTTTCTGAAACCAGATATTTTTTTATCCCCTCCTACTCCTACATATCTGTGTTTTGCACATGGTGACATATGAAAGCCACAGCCAGGGGAAAACGCTTCCATTCCCTCCATATGCCCAATCAGTTTCATTTCATTTTCATTTTGAAACAACTTTTTTTCACATCAGCCAGATGCCATAGTTGTTGTAACTTCTGTGCCAGCACCAGAGTGATCTGAATTCAGAATGTTGCTTGAAAAACTTAATTTCTATGTACAGCCATCAACAGCTAAAGCTCCTTACACAGAAGTCATTAAAACTGAGACAGCAGCTCTGTTTATTACTGGCCGCTGTCTTGACCTTCAGAGAGATGCTTTGAATTGAGCAATTCACATGAAATTTAGTACTGTCCTGTAATTCTCTCTGTCATGTGTGATAACTCAGAAAGCATGCTAGTCATTCAGTACTACAACTCGGTGTAATTGCTTCTGCAGCCTGACTGAAAGCTACATCATATGATCTGCCAGCACATGATTAGTAGTGTAATAAATCTCTGAAACAAGGCATGCAAAATACATTCTTTAAGTCCCCAATGTACTCAGAATTTATTATTAAAGGCTTTTTTTTTTTTTTTTTGTCTCATGCAAAAAAGTTTTGCTGAACAAGTACATATGTATCATTACAATCAGTCACTGGTAAGCAATAAAAGCAGTGCTTTCCCCATTATTCCAACTTGTAATAAAAACAAAACAAAACAAACAAACAAACAAACAGGTTTATTTAATATCATAAATCCCCCAAAGTATATTATTGTGAAAAAAAAAAAAAAAAAAAAAAAGCGGAGGTTATGCATATTTTGTATAACACAGTGTTGTTGCATAAGTTTTAGTAACTTGGTGCTAAATTCAGAGCTCAGATATGAACTAGCTAAGCATAGAAGACAGGCACTCCCTCCGTTGATAAGAATGCTAAGAATGTTCCTATTCCACTAGTTTTACTAGGTACAACTCCAGACTAGATCATTGAACCCACAGGCTGGCACAACTGCCTGACAGCTGATGCAATTTTCACCTCCATTCCCTTCTTAATGAGCATAACTTCTTATTTTAATTGAGTTTAAAAAATGCCATCATTTTTACTGTAAGATATTGTGTTATTGCTGAACTTGGATTCTCATGTACGCTACATGAAAAATGATTACTTATATCATGTAAAATATGCCATGCACAACTTCTATTTTGTGAATTGAATCAAAAGTGTTTCATTCCTAGGAAGGGATGTGGCAAGGAGGAGAAGCTGTGGTTTTAGTTGGAAGCTATGTATAAAAAATCTGAAACACTGACTGCAACAATGTTAATTCTGTATTTTTTAAATAATGCAGGCATGCAAGGATAGATGGACTTCTTTACTCTTATCCCCCCCAGAGCATAAAGTGCCTTTTTTGTTTAACATTAGAAAAAAGAACAAGTAAACCTGAGTAAATAAATTCTAACAAAGAATTGTCAAATACAAACACTAGCCTTTTCAAAGTGTGTCAGAAGTTTTTACGTTTCATCGGGCACAAGGAATTGGGCACAAGAAAGGTAGGATGGAGAGGATGAAGAAGGCTGTCAGGCAGGCAAGCAGGCAGGCAGGCAGGAAAGAAGGAAGGAAGGAATTGTGATCAGGTAACCCTGGGATATTTTTTCCTCAGTTTTTAACTATAAAAATCATATTAACCATCTTACTTAATCCTTCATCTCTTCCACAAAATTAAATAGACACAACAAGAAATTCTTGTCAGTCTCCCTCCCATCACAAAGATCTGTTAGTATAATGATGTGGCAGCTGTAGGGGAAGAATCGGGCCATTTGAGAGAGGAGACCATGTCTGAGGGCTTGGGAGAAAAATCAGACAAGACAGGTTTTGCTCTGACATCCCTTGCCTGTGGGTCTGCTGGCTTTATGGAAACTCCAAAATTTCAAGTTTCCCTGAAGTTCTCTCTCCTCAGTCTCCTCTCCCTCACCGCACAGGTAACAAATACTAGAACAAATGAATTTGGGTCTATATTTTGTACTGTCTCTAGATGGGTTACAGGGCACAGGGTTCCCTTCTGTACTCACCCGCAATATCCCAGAGCTGCAGCCGTACCACAGTCTCAGCATCCCAGCTGAGGACCTTCAAGGCAAAGTCCACACCGATGGTGGCCCGGTAGTGGGGGGAGAAGTTCTGGTGGACATAGCGTTTGATGATGCTGGTTTTGCCCACTCCCAGATCCCCAATCACCAGCAGCTTGTAGAGGTGTTCCTTCTGACTGTGCTTCTGCATCTTTCCTGTTGCTGCGACTGCTCCCTGCAAACTGATTGCATGCTCTGGCCCAGGAATCCTGCCAGCCCCAGGGGAAGAGAGGGAGTGAGGAGCTGGGGAGGGAAGTGAAGAAGGTAGGTGGAGGCTCCTTCCCTCGGAAGCAGGATCACCAGGTCCAGCAGGCAGCCCTGCCGGGAGATGAAGTAAGCAAGTGACTCGGGGAAGAAAAGTCTCCCAGAAAGTTTAGTGTGTACATGTGTAAAGGTCAGAACGAGGTGTGTCTGGGATTAGTCTGACTGCTAAAGACTTTGCAGGAAAATTAGTGCCACAGTCCTGTTCCCTGTTTCACTCCTCACTGCAAGGACAATGTTTCTATTGTACACTAGTTTTGCAAACTTTTCTTTAATCACTGTCTTCTTGGTGATAATTTATTACCCCCTGCTCATTTCCAGACATGTTTAAAATGACAGTCACCACAAAAAATGCAGAAATCTCCTTTCAGTATGTCACCCTTCCATTAAAGTGTAAAAATTAAACCAATGTGACTAATTTTAGATGTGATTTTTTTTTTTTTTTTTTTAACCAATGTAAGTCAGTGTGAATTCATTTATTTCTCTAGAAGTGGCAGTTAATAACAATATAAAACATCTTTACATTTTTCCATGCTAGGAAGGATGTGTGAATTTAATTATAATAGATACATATTTTTAATTTGTTTTAACATAATAATTTGTTATCATCTGTCTGTACCGATAAGCATGCTCACATCTGCTGAATGCAGTTCATGGCTCAAAGTTTGTGTTTTCATATAACAGGAATCTAAAATGCAAAAAATCTAGAAGATTTATCCCATGACTCTGATAATTAGAAGTTATGAAAGCATAAAAGCATTAGAGCATGTGAATGCCAGTGTCTCAATGGTTATCTTTTTTCCAATATGAGTGATATTAAACTTGCAAACAATTAAAAGTATTTGAGTAAATCATTCCATTGACATGATTGACCCTAACTTTTAAAAGAAAATTGCAGTGACAGTTTCAGTTAGGCAGCTTTGCTGGCAACCTTTATCTGCTGCCTTGAGATACTTGAACCGTTTAACAGTTCTGATAGCAAACTCCCATAATTTTGATATTGTGTGAAACTCATCTGTGAATGGTTTTAACTTTTATCAATGACAGTGATAAAATGAAAATATATTATACACTTACTGAAATACCATTTAATGGAGTTCTTATCCAAACGTGCACTGAAATGGCATTAGGAATTTGTCATCTATCCAAAAGCTGGATTTTAGAAGACAAAGTGTTCAGAGTACCATTGCGAACATTTATGCTTTGTACTGTTTTATAATCACTTTTTAAACTCAAAAGTTTTTTTATATACACATATATGGGAAAGTGCAATTTGAAGATTAAAAAAAAAGTGTTTTTTTTTTTTTTTTTTTTTTTTTTCTCCTTGAAGCTTTGTATTTTTAATAAAAGAGGAGGTTTTTGTTGTTGTTGTTGTTGTTGTTGTTGTTATTGTCCTTTTTTTTTTTTTTTTTTTTTTTTTTAAAAAAAAAATTTTCAAAAAATAAGCTGTTATTTGTATACTTCTGTTTGGAGAGAAAATTATGAAGGGATTAGCTTTGTTAGCTAAGGGAATCATTAAAGACTGCAATTTGAGAAGCAAATCATTTCACTCCTATCAGCTACTACCTTTGTGTGATTCAAGCTCATTATCATTGTGATCTGGCAGTGTGCAAGCTGTGACTCTTGCTTTCCTAGCACTGCCATTTTTGGAGAGTATCCACTAGCCAAGCAATTCAAAGCACTTACAGTTCCTCTCTAAAGTTGAAGATTCTTGTTTTACAGGTTAGAAAAGAACAGGCTTGGATAGTTTAAATACTCTTTGATGTGCCAATGCCCAGAAAACTGTGCACAAAACCTAGCTGTGAGCAGATATTAATTAGGTAACCGTCCCTACAATCTTATTCTGTTAGTGAGTTTAGTTAGAGATTGGCCTACAACCAGAAGCATGAGGCTTTACCTCCAAAGTTTTTGTTAGCATTAGCTATAATAACTGAATAATCACATTATTTAGGTCTCCAATTCTTCTTTGAAACTAGTTAAATTCTTGGCCCCAGCAACACCCTGGTACAATGAGCTCCTCACAAGCTAAATCCAGGTCACCCCAGGATGGCAGTAGGGCCACAAGTGGTGTTCAGATGTGGGGTAAGCATGTAAGAACCTCTGTTGCCTTTAGAGGAATGATTCTCTGAGTTAATGTGAAGCACATAACAAAGTGTCTGTCTGATGGAAAGCTATATCCAGATCTCCTAATTTCTCTGCATGGTAAATCAGGTTTTATAAATGGTCTCTACAGAAGGCTGCTGAGCTGGGATAAGGCTTTCATCCCTGCTTTAATCCATGTTCTTGCAGGACTGTTCCTGCCTCCTGAACTATGTGTCAGTATTGATTTGGCCTCATTGGCATCCAAAGGCACTGGGACAGGGAGGTGTAGATGTACTGCTCATTTGCACAGCTCTGCTGTAGGAACAACAAGCACTGCCACAGAGTAAGGCAGACAGTTTGGGCTGGTTGTGTCTTAAATGATAACTGCAAGACTAGTTTGACAACACTGATGTATCCCTTTAGGTGCACAACCAGGTTACCATGCGTCAATGATTTGCTGTCGAGGGAAGCGCGTGTTCAGCCTGGAGTGGATGTAATGCAATCTGTCTTTGCTGAGACCACAGTTGAGGGCAGTTGATATAAAACATATTAGTTTGCATTAGCCACCCACAAGTAGGTAGGTACCATCCATGGCTCAGATGACACTTGTTAAACTGGGAGAGCCTGACGGTGTCTCTGGGCCCTTACTTCAAGTAAAGATCAAGTAAGGACTTCAAGTCCTGCTTCAAGTTGTTCAACAACATCTAGGCAATAAGCACATGTAAACATATTAAAATTTATGTAATGTTTAAGTGTTTATATTTTGGCTGCCTGTGTTTCCTCTGGTAAAGACATGCATTTTAAGTGTTATTAAATCAAAGTAAATAATAATTTGAAAATATTCCATATGATACTATGTGTATCTATGTTGTTTTATTGTTATGTTCCCTGTCTAATCACTATTCTATTTGCTGCAATAGAGTCATTCCATGCTCTGCTACCTCCATTTTATGTTTATACTAATACTCTATTTAAATTTGCAGGAATCGATGCAAATTCTACAACTACGTTGTAAATAATAATCAAGAAAACTCCATCAGATTAAGGCATTATGAACTATGTTGGTCACAGCAGAGAAGCTATGCTCATTTTACAGTGATAATTTGCAGGGATTTCTCACTATTTCTCTGACATTAGTAGAGATCTTTTCCTCTAAAGGAAGTGATAAAATTCAGGGTCCAATTGCATTGGCAGGAGTCAAGGACAATGTAACTGCATCCTGCATTTTATCACTCCTTATGTTTGTGTGGCATTAAAAAAACACAGAAACCACAGAAAAAGATAGCAGTCTTAACTGAGAACTGTGGTTGTTACCAACACACCTTCAAAAAAAACACAGTGTTGTCTGAAATAGTAAAACCATGAGGTGAAAGTTTTTGGCCAATAAAAGAGATTTAAATTATTGGAATGTACTATAAGGATTGCCATCTAACTAGACACAACATTTAAACCACAGCTATCATGGTTATACCTGGTAACTTTAAATGCCTTGAAGGTATTGGGATATGACATACATATACAAGTGTATATATATACACCTATATATATATGTATATATACATTTACATCTATCTATATACATACAAATTCATATGATAGAAGATTATCTTATGAAATGCTTTAAAAACACACACACAACATTAAAATTCTATACACATTTCTGCCAGACTTCCATATCCCAATTAATCCTGTGGTATGGATCAAATTCTAAGTTGTTAGCTACACAGAAGATAGTTCATCTCTTATTAATATATTGTCTTCTTCAATTCAGTCACAACCTATTCACTGACTTCATTAGAGGAATGGTTAATCATGGCAAGAATAACCTCTTACAGAGAAATAGATTGTTTTAACAAAATTGTGCTTTTCTCCCAGTTTTATTCTTAGACAAGAAAGATTTAATTAGTTTGGATTTTCCCCTCTTCTATTCCAACTGCTCTTGTGATTTGGTTAAAAATTACTATTGACTCATCAAACATAGCCATAGTGGGATGGTTATTGACTTGTCAAACATAGCTAGTGCTCTCCTTTGATTAAATTATGATCTTTCTAAGTTATAATTAACTTAGTAGAAAATATACTTTATAGGAAAAGATCCCTCAGGGAATATCTAAACAAATATTTATGCAACCAGTTGAGATACCATTTAGCTTGCTTTTGTGGTCAGATGCCAAGTTATTTTTATATCTCTGACACTTAGTTAGTCTCACTCATTTTAAGCATAGTCTGCACCATGGCTGAAAACACTCAATCAATAGCATAGCAATATGGACTTAATGGGCATGCTCAAGTGTTACTTCCTGAGAAGAAACTTTTCCTAACACCCAGCCTAAACCTTCCCTGACCCATCTCCATGTTGTTCCCTCAGGTCCTGTCGCTGTCCCCAGAGAGCAGAGCTCAGCACCTGTCCCCTCTGTTCCCCTCGTGAGGGAGCTGCAGGTCACCATGAGACCTCCCCTCAGCCTGCTCTGCTCTGGGCTGAACAAACCAAGGGACCTTAGCTGCTCCTCATACGTTTTCCCCTCTAGACCCTTCACCATCTTCATAGTTCTCCTCTGAACACTCTCTGATAGTTTTATGTCCTTTTTATACTGTGGTGCCCGAAACTGCATTTAGTACTTGAGATGAGGCCGCACCAGCACAGAGCAGAGCAGGACAATCCCTCCCTTGACCAGCTAGCAATGCTGTGCCTGATGCACCCCAGGGTATGGTTGGGCCTTTTGGCTGTCAGGACACACTGCTGACTCAGAATCAACTTGTTGAACAAAATCCTCACATCCTCCTCTGCAGGGCTGTTGTCCAGCCTTCAGCTTTTCATGCCCCAGTCTGTACGTACAGCCAGGGTTGCCCCATCACAGATGCAGAATCCAGCACTTGCTCTTGTTAAACTTTGTTAGTGATTGCCTAGCACCATAATTTGTAAAGATTTCTCTGCAAGGCCTTTCCACCCTTGAAGGAGCTCCTCCCAATTTAGTGTACATACGTAAACTTACTCAGTATACATTCAAGTGATAAACCGAAGTGATTTATGGAAAACATTAAAGAAAAAGGGCCCAGAAATTGAGCCCTGGAGAACCGCACTAGTGACTAGGATCACTAGTGGAGATTAAAGCCACCTAGGATGTGTGTGTGAGCCCAGTCAGTGCTCAAATGCAAACACAACTACTTTTCCAACAGACTCAAAAATAATTAGATACAATTACCTTTTCTCATGGCTGAATTCTGGTAGGTTTTACCTACCTGACTCACATGATCAAATTCTAACAGAGAGCCAAAGACCTGAATACCTTTGAAGAAGAATTTATAATGTTATGGTTTTTTGTTTGTTTGTTTGTTTGTTTTGTTTATTCTCGCATAGATCCACACAGCCTAATACGTTAAGTCTATCCTTTGAAGCCTGCAGCAAAATCTTTGATGGGTTGCAGTGCATTTTACACCGAGTACATTTGAACAATCCCCTGGGAATATGTGAACACAGTGCAACTTCAAAAGCAATAAGGGCAGGAGAAGAATGTCTGCCATGGATAAAATCTAATAACATTGGGGTCAGTAATACTCTGTGAAAAGAAAAACTGATTTCTCCTAAGGCTAAGTGGCAGTGGAAACATCATACAGCACAAAATTAGTCTGAAATGTGGCAGTTCCAAATAAGTATTGCTGTATCTCAGAATCAATAAGCAAAGTGTAAAAGCACCTCAATGAGGTTGTAGAATAAACCGTTACATTCATTGTAGAGTTGCTACTATGCAGCTTCCAACAAAAGCCTGGATCAAACTGGCAGTACAGCAGTTTTCACTCTCCAGTTTCTGTGATTTGTGCGGTGAAGACAGAACAGTTGCAATGCTAGAGGTACGTATGCATGATGAAGAAAGTTTTTGATAGTTATCTGTATTATAACCTCCCACAAGGGTTTGTATGCAATCATCACAGCAGGAGCTTGGTGACTAGTCAACAGTGTCCTCAACAACAGAACATCACTTTTAAGAACAGAGCTGAATCATATCAGCAAAACTTCTGTCTGATTCATGTAGATTTAAGCCTGATTCTCGGAGACTATTATTCTCTAATGGTACTCACTTAGCATGGACTTTATGTGCATGAACATTTATAAGGTTGGATCCAAAATTAATATGCATTGGTTTAAATCATTTTCTTTGAGGTCTGGGTCCCCAAGCTGTATATTTATACCTTGGAACAAAACAACAAAAGTTACTTCTTTAACCTGATCAGGGTTCAACAGGAATATAGTTTGCAAGTCATACCTGCTAAAATTTAAAATATCACAGGATCACATAATTGATGAGGTGGGAAGGTGTTTTGGAAACTGATGAGTCCAACCCTCATGCTCAAAGCAAGGTCAGTGAGAGCAAGTTGCTCAGGGCCACATAGTTGAGATTTGAGTATCTTTGTATCTTCAGGGATAGAAGCTTCACAATCTCTGTGCAACTGTACTGGGTCTGGCTGGGATGTTAACTTTCCCTGCAGCAGCCCATACAGTGCTGTGCTCTGCACTTGTAGCTAGAACAGCAGTGGTATCACACCGGTGTTGTGTCTGCTGCTGACTAGTGCTGGCACAGCATCAGGACTCTCTCTGACCCTCCTAGGGGGTGGGCAAAAAGTGAGAAAGAAACATCACCAGGGCAGCTGACCTAAACCAACCAGAGGGATATTCCATACCATATGATGTCACACTCAGCAATAAAAGGTGGAAAAAGGAAGAAGAGGGGAGGGGTGGGCTCTCGTTGTGAAGACATCTGTCCTCCTCCCGAACACCGGCTGCGTGCGTTGAGGCCCTGCTTCAAGGATGTGGTCAAGCATCGCTCATTTGTGGGAAGTAGAGAGTAATTTCTTTTCCTCTGCACTTCCACATAGCCTTTACTTGTTTTGTTTAGTTATTCCCTTTCCCCCTCCCGCTTCCCCTTTCCCTTTTTTCCCTTTAGTTGAATTGTTTAATTAATAATAATATTTCCTTAATTATATATATATATATATATTTCTCTTTAATTAAATCATCCTTATCTCAACCCGTGAGTTGTTCTTTCCTTTACTTCTTCCCCTCCTCATCTGAGGAGGGGGAGTGAGAGAGCGGTTGTGGTGTTCAACTGCCTAGCACGGTAAAACCACCACAGCAACCTATTCCAATGTTTGACCACAGTCACAGAAACAAAACAAACAAACAAACAAACAAACAAAAACACTTTTTTCTTTCTTCTGTTTAAACAGAATCTCCATCTTCATCTGCCTTCTTCTTTACTCCCTCTTTCTCTCTCTTTACTCCCCGTTTCAGGTATTTATGCACACTAAGACTTCTCTTCCTTAGGTTCAAGTCCCAGATCTCTTGGTCTTTTCTCAATGCTCCAAACACTTAAACTTTGTAGTTCTTTGCCAGACTTAGTCCTCCTTGTTTCTCTTGTACTAGAGAGACCAGCACTGGACACAGCATTCCAGGTGTATCTCATCAGTGCTAATTACAGGGGAAATATCACCTGCCCAATGCATCCCAGGATGCTGTTGGCTTCCTTTGCTGCAAGAGACCATCACTGGCTTGGCTTAGGTTCAACTCAGTAGCTGCCAAGACCACTAGGTCTTACTCTACAAAGTTCCTTTCCAACTGGTAATCCACCAGCATGCTTGTGGTTATTCCTCTCCAGGCACAGAATTTGGCATTTCCCCTTGAACTTCATGAGATTCATCTCTGCTCAGTTCTCCAGCCCACTGAAGTCCCCCTGAATGGCACCAGACACATTTGGTGTATCAATCACTTTGTATCATCTTCACAGTTGCAGAGGGTGCAACCTGTCCCATCACTTTTCCTTTGCTCTAAGTATCCTGAGCTCCACCCTCTCGTGGTCACTACAGCCAAAGCTACCCCCAGGTTTCACATCTACATATAGGTATTCCTTGTTTGTAAGCACGAGGTTCAGCAGTGAAACTTCCCTTATCAGCTCCTCAGTCATCTGTGTCAGGAAGTTACCATCAATGCATTCCAGAAACCTTCTGCATAGCTCATGCCCTGTTGGTCTGTCCAGGCAGCAGATACTGGGGTGCCTAAAAGGCTCCATAAGGATCAGAGCCTGCAAACCTAAGGCTCTTTCCAGGTGCCCGAGGAAGGGCAAAATATGTAAGACTATTTCTAATACCAAGGAAAATAAAAGATATTCAGAAATAAATTCAGTTTAAGGAACCAGTCCATCTAGATTATTTAGGTCATTATGGATTAGCAACATTACAGTAGTTGACAATCATAAAAGAAATCGA
This sequence comes from Oxyura jamaicensis, assembly GCF_011077185.1. Taxonomy (NCBI): domain Eukaryota; kingdom Metazoa; phylum Chordata; class Aves; order Anseriformes; family Anatidae; genus Oxyura; species Oxyura jamaicensis. Next base: position 196,320,513 of record NC_048893.1, on the reverse strand, counting down.
GCAATTTATTCATGCAACACTGTCAGCTGCAATATTCTTTGCTTCATTTGTTTCTTGCTGTAACTGTTTCAGAAGGGATGGTGCACAGCAAAGCCCCCAAGAGAGCTTTACTGTACTAGAATATACAGTACAATGGTATTTGGTAAGAAATATCAGATGTCCAGAGGGCCTGATTCTGTGTGGTCCACAGTATCTCATTGAAGACATGAAATATCCACAGTGCCTTGTAGTCACAGAAATTTGAGACCTGTGGGTGTCTCAAAAGAAGAGCTCAGAGGCTTTTAAGAGCTGACTGATATGTTGAATGAATCAGATTATTGGAGCAATGGTTTTATAGAATAGTTCATATTGCAGTCAAGTAAGATTCATGCTACAGTGTTAGTACATTTTATGTCTGGAGAGGCTGAAATGCAGGCAGGCACAAGGAGATGCTTAATTAGGAAACTGCTGCTCATGAAGGTGGGCAGTAGTGTGGGGGCTCTAAAACCCTACAGTATGTCAGACAGTATCTGTGCAAGATGTCACTATGGTAATGGACACATGCAGAAATGGTAAGGAATCACATGCAGTCAGGTCTTCAACAGTCCCCTTCCTCTGATATTTCTGTCCTGCGTTTCTCTTTCTAGTGACTCTCTGTGGCAGGCTACAAAAAGGATTGCTAAACCCTTCGACAGCCAAAAGATCACATCCTTAAGCATTTTCATATCAAGGCTCCATTCAAGTGAGTCTTTCTTCTCAGGTAAAATTAAACACTACGGACTCAGGTGATGAAGAGTGGGGAAACTGATATCCTCAGGTCTCACCTCAGCTGCAGATGCTGCTACATCCAGCACACAAGAACTACGGGGAAGTGAGCAGTGACTTCAGCTAGCTTGTTTTACAGCATCTAGCACAAGATGCATTTCACAGAAACTAATGGATAAAATGGCATAAAAGTTGCCTCACTGGTGACAGGAACAACATACCCTTGACTGCCAAAACAAGTTGACAGGAACGGAAGTGCTAGTGGGGATATGTGGAAACTTACAAATCCCAAAGTTATCCACTTGTCTTTTGTGGAGTTATGGGCAGCTTTTCTTGTCACTTCTGTGTTGTCTTGAGTGTGTCTGTTCACCATCACTCTGGGATGCATGTGCTGTTAGTTTCCTCTTCCTGAGGCCACATTGGCAGTTTTTGTAAAGAAACTATTGATCCAAACATATGAAAATTATAAACACCAGTCTTGAAAACACCTGTAAAGACACAGTTGTGCAAAGCAGACAGCACCAAGGGCAATTTTCAACATATTTCTGGTATGCTTAATAAGTTCTGCTGAACCACAGGCATCTGTCTACCTGAACAAGGAGGGCAGATCCTGACCTCTTACTCATTCAGACTGATGTTTGGTGGCCTGAGTCTCAATGTAATTCGTGACATCATCTCACATGGCTCACTGTAAGTAACATCTGCCTAAGAATAAAGTGCCTGAAAATTACAGACAGTTCCTGAACTACCATCCTGGTTTCTTTCTTCCAGTGACAACTTAATATTTACAGAAATTCACCCCAGCGTATTGAAAAGTTTTCCATGGTTACTCAAAATTCACAATCACAGATGGACACTGGTACCCCATCATTACTGTTGCTTACTGTGTCTTATCAGAGACTAACCCCCAATGTTCAGATGTAAGAGCATGATATGCAAATGAAATGCAACAGGAGTTATGACCCAGTTTTGAGAATTTCTAAATAAGCAGCAATCTCTCCTCCAATTCTGATTGCAGAGATGCAAAGACATATTGAAATGCGCACCTATTACCTTTTGGGGACACATCCCATTGCCATTCACAGGCAAGACTGAAACATTATTGCTGCTTTCAAGAGAAAGGTCAAGAAAAAAGGAATTGCTTTATACTTGTAGAGATGAGGGTTGTTTTTCTTAAGTAAAAAAAAAAAAAGAAAAAGAAAAAAAGGGGGGAGAGGGGTTTCGTTCCCCATTTTCTTCCTAAGAAAGTATAATGATTCTGGACATTTTTACACAGAAATGTTAGTCCCTATTGCTAACTAAATATATATATATAATAACTTATTGAAGCACATAATAAATGTATTTCCACAGCATTTCACTGGCATGAGGAGCTAAACCTCAGATCTGATTATATGCCCATACTGTCCTCATTTAGAATAGCATTCATTAATAGCATAGCAAAGCCCAGAAACCTTTCCCATTGGTTCTTCACCAGAATCAAGATCTCATTCTTCATTAAGGTGACCAAAAAGCATATTGTTTCTCCAAGCATAATGTCTCCTTCCTTCTCACAGGCATGGAAATGATCCGTTCTGACTGAAGACTTTTCCTTACTTCGTGTGGTGATGATGTTGCTCTAACAGCCAAATACTGCCCTCATGTAGCCCACACATACCAGTTGCAACACATTGCCACAAATGTCAAACATCAAGAAAAGCCACATCCTGCTCAAAGCAAGCATTTCTTATAAAAGCAATGGGCATTTTTACCAAATGAGAGATTTAATAGAGTGGTCTCTTCACATGAGAGACAGATCTTCACCTGATATGTACCAGTCAGGCTACATCAAAATTTCTGCTCCAAAAACCTCCCTTTGCTTTTGGACTGAGGTGGAACATGAAGGTTTGCATGATCCTCCAAGAGCAGAACCAGACACTGAGCTGACCATAAGGAGGGACAGAACTCCTGCCTTGGCCGCGTCAGACAATGTGGTTGCACCTTTCTCAGTCTACCACAAGGAAATGGAATCTTAAAGGTTTTAGTACAATGGGATTTAGAACAAAGCCATGGTTTGGGAAATTTAGATATATCTTTTTGCAGCACAGATACACATTCCTTTAATCTTGCTCACCACAATCTTGCTGCTTCTTCAAGAGGTCTTCCCTTCACCAGTCTCACTCATGCTCCAGGAAAGAAGCAACTCATGTGTCCTTCTAGAAGGAGCCACCTAAACCCAAAATAGCAACTAGGAGTCCATTTTACTTCCTATTGTGCAAAGGCAATACTTTGAAAAGAAAATAAGACACAATAAAAGTTTTTACAAAAGCAGCACTAGGTTTTTACTCCTACCACCTTCTATTATTCATTATTTAGCCTACTCTCCAGAACAGTGCTTCAGTGCTCAACAAGAAAGGTTCCTCCTGTGTGGTGAACACAGCTCGGGCTCTGGATAGTGGCCAGACCTAGTCCTGAAAACCTTATCGCAACAGGCAAGACAAGCAAAGGTTAGAGATAAGGAGAGGAAAGTAATATTGTATCAATCTCAGTCCATCTGATGAAGGGTTTCCAGACCATGATGTTTGGCTGCATTCTGAACTGCAAAAAGGAGAGAAAAAAAATCTTTTCTGTTTATGTATAAAAGTAATGCCAGGACATGCTGCTGAGCAGATAAATCTTCATGCATTTATCAAATCTTCTCCCTTTTTGTGGCTTTTTATGAACACATTATGAAATAAGAAAAAGTTATTAAGTAATTCAGAAATGCCAGCTTTTTACATTTTTTACCACTTTTATCCCATTTTCAGCACTCTTTTTCAAACAAAAGAAACCATATCCATTTTGAAAGTAATTTTACTGATTAGAGACCTGTCCTTTCCACTGGTAACCAGGCTGATAGCTATGTTTCTTAGGTTAATCTATAATTTATGTAAGAGGGCCACCACCTGACATGGCAGAGCCAACATTTCTTTTCTTTGTGGAAGTGCAATTGCAGAGAAGGGTGTTGGCGAATTACAAGGTAAACGTGAGCTTTGCCATACAGGATCAAAACACCACACAAGTTAATGCTCAGGAATGGGGCTGCATTTGGAGTCCTGTAGCTGAACTCTTAAGCCAGAGATTTTGTAATAATTAACATTGCTTCACTGTAAGCAGCAGAACAGCAAAGCTCAATGCAAGATCTATAGGGGGGAAACTGATTTTATTTTAAAACATACAGCAACACTCTCACACCCACTTTTCACAAGTGCCATGATATATGTTCAAATAGCTTGTATACTTATTTCCAAATAAACCTGAGTGTTCTGGCCAAGTTGCCGAAGCAATGGGAAGGGAAAGGCATGCCAGCCACCCAGACTTCATCATCTTCTCATCCTTCTTTGGCTAGCTTTTAGCTGCTGGTTTTGGATGACTCTTTCTTGTACTGTTTAGGATCTGACAATGGTTGTGTGTGATCCTTGGCCTCTCCATTCTGTCCCACCTCTGTCAGGCCCTGGCACAGGCTGCCCAGAGAAGCTGTTCATGCCCCATCCCTGGAGGTGCTCAAATGGCAGGGGGTTGGGACTGGCTGGGCCTTAAGGTCCCTTCCAACCCAAACCGTTCTGTGATTCTATAATTTGCCTATCAAAGTATCATTTTTTTTTTTTTTTTTTTTTCCCCGATGCTACTGCAGAAAAGGATTTGATCTTCTTGCCATCATCTCTTAATAGCATAAATGGGTGATCTGTGAAAATAAATAAATAAATAAATAAAAGCCCCTTCGTTTAGGTTGCTCTTTGTTACCTGTCCTGGGTGTCCTGATAGACTTCATACAGATATGCTGGAAACGTATCATAAAGTACTTTCAACCCATGTGCCTGGCCATCAGCGCTTGCCTTCCTTACAGCTCATCCCCTCCTGTCCCTTCTGGTGTTTCCACACCCAGCCAGTTCCATTCCTTTTCCATTTAGAGCAGTTTTTATGCTGCTATTACAAATCTCTGCAATTCAAATGGTTAAGAGAAATAACATTAAGTTTTGCTTTGCCAGCATCTTTAATTAAAAAAGAAAAAAATGAACCTCTCAATGTCACAGCTGAAAAATCAGCCCCCAGCAGTCAGAAAGATGCAATCACCCTATTTCTACTTCTTTCCTCAGGGCAGCACATACAGAAAATACATACATTCTGTGCAAAACAAAAACATTACATTTGTTATATTTTATTACACCACTGTAGAATTTTATGTATTTGATTTGGCCTTTTAGTCAACTTCTTGTAATTGATTTCCCCCCACCCACACAAATGGATGCTGTTTCCCTGCAGTTATTATCCTGCAGAAAAATTAAACCTGTGCATATAATCCCAAGGTTAATAGAGGGCTTCAGGAAAGGAGGGAGAAACATAACTGAGTGATAAAATTCACATCCTCGACAACCTCATTAATGTCAGATTTAGAAGGAAATCCTTGTGCACAGTGACAATACAGTACAGACTGCAGACTTAGTCCCCCTATCTACAAATGTTCAGCTTTTGAGTATACCTATTTATGCCTGAACAGTTACAGTTTGAGGAGAGATGTTCCCAAAATAGGACCAGAGTTTTAAGTGGGCTCAAGAGATTTAGCAAATCTGCAGTGCAGGAACGGGGCTCACAAAGGGGCTGGGAGCAAGAAGAGCAAAAAAGTGAGCCAAAATGCAGGAGAGTGGTTTGGGCATCCTGGTTTCCAGGTGAAGTAGAAGCCTTCAAGGGGTCAGATGAGTGAAAACATCTTAAGGAATCCCATGTACACTCCAGACCAAACATCCTATTTATCTTGGCTAAACATTACCAGAACAGTAGAAGAGACCACCATTTTATATTACGTTATTGTCACAAGTGTTGAAGCAGCAAAGAGAGTACTGGAAAACATAATTAAATAAGTGTTTTGTTTTGTCATTTTTTGTTTTTAATATACAGATTTTATGTATTTTATTTCCTTTGATAAATATAACCATAAGGATTTTGTACAGTCAGTTAACTTTTTGGGAAATTTTTCCCTTACTACACACATAGCACCAAGTTTGGAATTGTTGGACATTTAAGAATGTACAATATTTTCCAAACTACTGAAATCCTCCTAAGGCAAAGACATCACTTTTAATAACTTTAGTGATCACTTTTAATAACTTTGGCGCTTATGACTGTACTTAAAATTTATCACCTGTGGTATTGCCAAAATGCTATAAGCCCTTCTACACAACCCTTATAAATATTATCTGAGTATTTAATGAGGTAACCCAGAGGTCCAAAGGATCAATTCAAATGTAAAATTGTGTACATGTCATGAAGTGCAAATAGCAAAATTTGCTGGGGGAAGGAAGAGCTAAGCTATCATCCTAGGAAGATGTTACCACGAGAAAGATTCATTTAGCTGGTGCATCTCGTGCTAATTGGCATCGGCAGGATGAAGTATGTCAATCCAAATGAAGTGATTAGGAATAATTGGCAGAAATATATGTTAGAGTCTTTCCTCTTACAGATACAGAAAAATTCTGCATATATATAATTTGTTCCACAGTAGCCTGCAAAGAAAGGCTTCAACATCCCCCCTATTCTGCCCCACCTGATATTCAGAGACCTGACAAAAACTGATGCTCTGTTACTTTTGTGGTCGCTATTAATTTCCCAGATGCCCTTAAATGTTCTGTGGTGTTGTTTTTTTTTTTTTTAAAAAAAAAAAAAAAAAACAAAAAAAAAAACGCACACACATACATGCTCACATGCTGCTTCAGCCTACAGTCGCTTCTAGAAACCATAGCAACCAGCATAGAAACCTCAGCTTGCTTGAACTGCATGCACTGACACTTTCTTCTGATCACACAGTACGCCCTGGGTCTCAGCCAAGAAGGGTGCAAGCCTTTTTGCTTAAAACTTACTGTTCAGAAGGGGTAGGCGAGTACATATTATTATTTCATACTGCAGTCAAAGCCTCTACCTCTTTTTTTGGCTATCATGTGATGCCCATAACATTCAGAATATGGAAAGGATTTATTAAAAAAAAAAAAAAAATGCTTGGGCTCCCCTCGAGTCACTGGTTCAAAATGAGTTCAACTCTACTTTTAAAAGGCAGCTAAATATACATCTACATGCATAATGCATGTGGTGGGGGAAAACAGAGTTAGTTGTGAACCTGTTTTGGTAGCACCCAAGGGCTTCCTGACCTATCTCATACCCTTCATTCTACAACTCAAGTGCTGTTTTGCTCTCTACAGCATTGGTGCAAATGTCAGCATTAGTAAGGCTTTGCTGTGACACTCAGCAAGGATGGGCATCTCCACACCTGTGATCTGAGCACCCCTCCATTAACACACGAACAGGCCAAGATGACTATTTACCCAGCTTTGATGCTGCAGATACCATGAGCAAATCTTTGCCCTCCATTTCTGCATCCAGAATTTGGGTCTTCAACACATTTACCCTACTCCTGCAATACCCCAGGGTTCCCACAGTCACTGGCAGGTCCTAGACACCCCCAAAAAACTTTTTTGTCACTCATTTGTGCAACCACTGCACCCCAGTCCTGGGATGCTCCAGAAATTACTCTCCTGAAAATTCTGGAGGCCACACAATTTCTGATGCTATTTCATCCCAATGTAAGTCAGCCCCAGATATATATTCTCTATCACCGCTAATGATCTTGAGCAGAATTAAATAATCCCCATCTATTGAGTAAAAGTGAAATCAGTGATAGATTTCATGTTAAGGGAAATTAGCATATCCTAGTGATACTGGGGGGCCCCCCCCCCCAACGAAATGCGTTTTTTGAATGATTTGGTGGAAGAAGTCACACTAAGTCATACTATGGCATTTGGAAGGGAAGGGAATGACCATCAAGAATGAGAAAGTAAAAACTGGAAATCTTGGTAAAGGAAACTGTTTTGCAGACTGAAACTACTAAAAATATCTGGTTTGTTACTCCATCTTTTTTATTCTCAGAGAAGAATCATTTATCCCTTGTTTTTAATATAAAAATTGAGAAAAAAAATACTTGTCAAAATTCTCCTAACGACATCCTTGCAGCTGTTCAATTAACAATACCTACAAACTCATTTTAATTACACCTTGGAAGACAAATAGTTGAGAAATATAAATTAATGTCCTCAGAGGTCACAGGAAGTCTCGCCTTAGCAAAAGAACCTTTTAAAGCATTCCAGTGGTCTTAGCTCTTTACAAACCAGTTCTTAAGCCCCCAGCAATGATGGAGAAAAGAGCAACAGATGAGAACATAGCTCCCTTAAAAAAAAAAAAAAAAAAAAACTATTAATGTATAATAATCTCTCAGACTTGCTTGCTATTTTAATAAAGTCCACTGGTGCACATTGTGTTTTTTCCTTTCTTCCCAATGGACCCTTGGACCAATAAAGCTAAAAATTCTCGATCCCAATTTTAGCAGTTTGAATAAATCTAGAAAAAAGTCTTTTCAGTCATTTTACACGCAGCTTATAGCATCAAGTTACACTGACAACTTGGTAAGCTAGGAGTCACCATGCATTTCAAGTCCTCAGATCCCAATAAGGAGTCATGATGGTCTGGCCAGGTCACCTTAATAAGCTACCTACCACATTTCCCTGAGCAGTTCTTGTGCCAGGGAAATGCTCAAACTAGAAAATTACCCAGCTCCAGAGATGCCCTTGAAAAGATTTTAAGGATTTGCTATACTTGCTGTTTGTTGAACAGCTATAGTTTGTCCTCTGTATGTAACCAATTTCAAAACTGATTTTTTCTCTCTCTGCTGGGCTGATGATCAATTCCGTTTCGCCTATATTTATTAACCATGGTATTATCTATAAACTTTGCTTTGGTAAGTTAGATACTTGTTCACTGCAAGACCTATTTGTCAATTGTGTTTATTTCCCCATTTCGAGCTACTTCCAGGTAGAAGTGTTACAAACTACAGTCTCTTAGAAAATGTGAATTGGAGTTGCAAAGTCCTGTGCCTCTTCATTTTGTCTATTTTGTGGATAGCAGCGTATTTGCAGTCTTCTGTACTGCGAGCCAAGCTTACCCAACACTTCTCTATTTCTGAGGACCTGGAAGGATACCAGAAGGATTTGCTCTTTGCAACCCAGGATAGGAAACTGTGCCATAGTCACTGTTACAAAAAGGTTTATCAGCTCCTGCAGTTACATTTCTTTTGGTCACTAGGAAGAAAAATCTCTGTTTTTCAGCATCTGGCTCCATATGTTCTTTCTGTGCTCAGCCTCACAATCCCAAATAAAAGTTCCAAATATGTCATGTTGGCCACATAGCCAGCTCCATCAGGCTGATTGCTTGACATTTCTCTGTGCAACTTTGAAATACAGAAAACAGGGACATTCACACACTGCAGTCAGCCAGAGGCAAAGAAGTACATCTGATGACAGTTGTTGGGGGCAGCGATGGTGATAGACAGCTCTGAGAACTCCTCCATCCTCAAGTTAGCAACAGTGCAGCTGTCACACAGAAGCATTGACAGGCATATATACACAGGACAGACACAGGAATTTCTAACAGAAGAAGATATAGTATTTTTTAAAACATATGTAGCTAACATTAATAAAGGTATGCTGAACAGCAAGTCTTTATATTAGTAATGCTACAAGTGTTAGCAGTAGTTTGGTGATAACGAGTCAATTAAGATCCCATTTTCTAATGGCTGATCCACTGTAAAACTAGTAAGAATGACCTAGCTTTTTTTTTTTTTTTTATCTGTTCTCAAGCTAATATCCTTGATAAATACTAGAGATATTAAAGAAATCCAAGATCCTAGCACATCCATGCAAAGCCGTAACTTCAGGAAGATACTTGACATTCAAAAGGCATTATACCTGTGTAGTGAAACTACAGGCATTCACAGGTGACAGAACAAACCTGCAGATTACCTATACATAGAAGACCATCGTCTGTACATCATAGGGGTATACCTGTGTCAACATGGCTGCATACATACAGAAAAGTTGTCATCCAAATTAGGTCAAGCTGTATAGCTGTAACACCAATATAGCAGTCAGCACGCTTCTGTCATTGCAGTGCAGCCAGTATTGTCTTCCATAATGACAGCACAGGCAACAATTTTTCATTCCTGATTGCTTTGTTTCAAGCAATTTTCAGCTTTAGTTTTATTACTGTAATTCAAATCAATCCCTGCTTACAGGTTGTTGGGTGACCTACTGAGAGTTGTTTATCAGCACATGAACTATCACACCACTTCATTATGCATGGTAACACAGCAGACACAAACCATGAATAGATTGCTCGGGGAAAGCTGTGCCCCTGCCATCCCTCTCCCAGTTCCACAAAAGGGGAAAGGAGCGCAGTATTGCCTCCCCCACCCCTGCAACATTTTTCCCAGGGAACGCACTGGTATGGGAGGAAATAGGAAGAGAACACAAAAGAAAATGTATGCATGGTTGTGTGTTTCAGGCAACTAGTTGTGTGGGAGAACTACATATCCTCCTGGTGTAATGCACCCCCTACCACAGCATTAAGTCATTACAGGACATGGCCCAGTTTTGCAGCAGTATCATATAATCCAAGTGGAAATGAATTAGTTGAAAGTGCCCTGCTCTTCCCTCCCACTCGCCTCAGCTAGTAAGATCCAATGGACAGTATAAACTATTCTTGAGAATCTCATTAACATAGTTTGATACTTTTTGGCAGGGAGGTTCAAAAAGAACAGCCAAAAACACAAAGCCATTCTTCCCGTCTGTCAGTAAAAGCAAATTTGAGTCAAGCAGTTCTTGAAGTAAAAGGGAAGTTTTTCCACCTAAGTTAAATGAAACATTTTGATGACAAACAGATAACCAATACATTTATAAAGCTCACCATGCCCTTAAAAAGGAAAAAAAGGATGTATTATATGTATATAAGTATATACATACACACACATATAAAAATACTGGTTTGGTCATTAGTTGTTGAGTTGTTGTAGCAGATTACCAAAGTTATCTTCTACTCAATAAACAAGATCTCCTCACCTGTAAGCCACTCATATCTACTGATGGGAACAGCAAAGACCAGTACTGCAATAACTAAGTACTGTTGCTAAGTTTCATCTAGAAAGAAATGGCTCATTCCAAGCGTTGCAACCCCCTCCTCAATGCCATTCTTCTACCCTGTATATTTAAAGTTAATAAGGCAGAGATGAACAGAGATTACTGGGGCACTAGCCATTTTACTGAACAAGTTGTCCCTTATCCACAGCAAGGACTACCAGGCTCCTGGACAGTCTTGCTTGGTATTGCCAACCTTGCGTTGCTTGTGTGATTTTTAGTTCATCTCTCCTCTCATCCTCCTTCTCCATCAGTTTACATCCTGCTAAAGGATCAAGGTCTTGATTAGTTCAAAACTTAAGATAGGTCACAGAAATAAAGAACTAACTAATTCCACAAGTACAAACTCCTATAGGAATGGGGTATTTTTTATTGAACTTTGAGATGATCAATTGCAAAGCACAGCAGTAAAATCTAGAACTGGAACATTTAGTAACAGCCCAAAACATAGAATTGATTTTTGTCATAAGGATTTAACTTGCAGCTTTTGCAGGACACTTAAAGCTTTAGAATTTCCATTTAATCAAAGAAATTGCCCACTCTCTCCCCAGTGCACACTTAAGTTCTAAATTGCAGTGACTTCATGATTTCTGAGAAATAAGGCACTACAGTGTCCTTTCAGAGTAGCTGCAGATTATCATAGCAGTTGCTTCCCTCTGACATCTGAAGTGCAAGATTGTCCATGGAAGAAAATGCAAGTGGTGACTGAAATAAAAAAGTTTATCTAATGACGAATAGCCATCACCACTGTTAGCAAAATGGCAATTGCATTCTAGGTGATCTACTGTCAGATTCCAGACAGGAAGCCTACAATACACACAGAAGAGCTTACAGTATTCATACTCTCACCCACGAAAACTTTTATCTGTTCTGGAAAATTTTATTAAAACTCTCCCGTTTAAGCTAAGGTACAGATTTCAATCATAGTCTTTTAAAAAAACACAATGGTATGTTCTTATGGCCGGGGATTTGCTTCTCAGACAAAGGCACTGAATGAACACTTCTGCATTTATAGTTTTGGGATAGGAGTTGCAGCCACTGCGATGCTTTCAATTGCACATTCATCCATGCCACGGCGGATTCTGAAGTAACCATCTTCTCCCCATGAGGTGCCCCAACTGTTCTTGACAATCCAGAATTTCTCACCACTTTTTGGGTCTTTACCGTAGCCCACCAGCAAGACAGCATGATTAGTCAGTTCAAAAGGGTTGAAGTCATCCTTCAGTCCCGTGTGATGGTAGATTCCCTCTTTATAAAGCATGAAATCATCATAAACTTCAAAGGCAACAGCCATTGGCCCACCCAGAACGAGCTCGAGTTTCATCAGGGCTTCATTGCAGCCTCCATAGAAACCACCAACATAGTGGTACTCAGAAGTGTAGTAGTGATAGCAGCTACGCTTGAACAGGCATGGAGAATCTTGGGCTGTGTAAGGGAAGCAGTCCTCTTCCACCACACCAAAGTCTTGGACGTATTTCCCAGCAATGAGGTATGGGAAACCACCATCACAACCTACACAAAAAACATCTGCTTAATTCCCTTGTAGAGTTATTTGATGTAGGAGAATTTCCTACTCAAATCTTGGAACACTTACGGATTACAGTATCGAACACAAGCTGCAGTGACTCTGATAATACTAGTATTCCAGTTACATATAGCTATCTTTCTAAAGCACACAAAATAATATTCAGAGCACATTGGAGCTGTAATGGGAACAGAAATGCATGGACCACCTCCTCATCCATTTGCTCCTGACACCCCATCAGGAACAGCAGTTAGTTACATGCTGTAAAAAAGCTGTCATATACTGGGTACTATCCTTTCTTTGGAAATCTGAAGTCTTAGTTATTGCTTTTGCTCATCTCCCCCTCCTCGTATGTTCCTTCTCTCTGAATATGCTTTTAGGATATTTGGTTCCTCTTTCTAGGCATGCCTTGCAACCTAGATATGTTTTCTGCCCTGTTCCTTCAATCTCTGTTCTCCATCTCTCAGGCAGATCTACTTAAAATCCAATAACATCCTTAGAGTGGGGCCATGAACTCTTGGTTCAATGCCACTTCTATGCAAGGTGGGCTGACAACTCTAGAATATTTAAACTTTCAAAACAAGTACTAAAATATAGTCTGCCAGGTGACTTGATTCTGTTATCAAAATAACAGGTCACAGAAAGGTGTGGAAATTATGAATATACTTCTGCAGGGTCATTATTATTGCAAGTTAACTTCGTATACACTAGTGTACTTACCCTGAGAATATTGGCTGCAAGACACAACCTGTTGGGGACTAAAGATTGGTTTCTGAGTGTTATTTGTGAGGATACGTATTCTTGCTTCCAGCATGCCCATGGAGGCAAACGCATAACAGCTACCACATGAGGCTGAGGAGAGAAACAAACAAACAAAAAAAAAACATGAAGAGCAGACAGTAACATAAACAAGGTGAGTCACCTGCATTCGGGTATTGCTATTACTGGAGTGCACTGAGAAGAGTCAAAACCTACAAGACTGTCTTAGGGTGATTAGAAGTTGAACACTGATAGCACAAGTACTTTAAATATACATTTAGCTATTAAACATGTAAGCAGTTCTGTTCAAAACACTTTTAGAAACTTTTAAAGGAGCACTGAGTTTATTCCAGAATAAGAGATGATATATTGCTCCTGAGTACTTTTCAGCAGTATCATTTAACATCCATGCTATTCACACAGAATGCAGTTACAGAGACCATGTTACAGCAGAGAAGGCTCACAACCTATTGCCTCAGACTATAACCCTTTATGTTGCATATTTGCTAAGGGACAGTGAACTATTTTAAGTGAATATTGATATTGTTCTAGATTATTTCAGCCTATCCCTGTTTTTAATGCTGTAACTTTCTGTTAAAAGTATTCCACCTCTAGAACTACCCATAAAATAACTCACTTTGGAGAGTCTAGTGGTATAAATACTGGGTTTGATATAATGGATTCATCCCATTCCCCTCACTTCCCAAGGACATGTAATTGTACGCTGGCTTTTCAGAGACACTTACATCTCCCTTCTGTTGCCTGGCAGAGAGCTAAATCACCCTAACTTTGTATCAAAATTTAGTATTGCTTCTAGTTTTAGGCCTCTTCACTCCCTAGAAACTTTCTGTAACACATTAAAAGCCTTTGGAAGTAGAATAACAAGCATCACACAGAAGGACAATTACTTGGATGAGGTCCTATTTTATCTACTGATTGTCACCAAGGTGCCCGATTTCCTTTTGTTTTCTGACAGTAGGAAAGTCAAGTACTGCAGAGCTATGAAAAGGAAGGAGGCATGAGGAACAAAACAAAATACTTTTTCCTGAACTGTGTAGGTGTGTAAAAGCAGAGCTATTACAAAAGCAAGACTTTGAAATTGCACCTTCATTCAGTTAGATGCATCTCTGAGGAAAAGGGGCAAAAATCAGCCTGAACAAGAATGCTTGTTGCCCAGCAGGGCTAACTGAAGCAGTGAAAGGTGCCTCCCACTCATTGTACAGTCACAGCATACAAGATGGGCTGTGCTGCAGAAAACTGTTTTATTTTTAGCATACTTTGCACACCAAATGCAGTTATTTCAACCTGAAAGTCTGTAGGGGCAGTTACTTTTTTAAAACAAACAAACAAACAAAAAAAACTGTTACCACAGGGGTATTTATGAGGCTCTTAATGTGAAAACTATACTATCAGCAGAGTCAACGTAGCTGCAAGAGTAGCTGCTTTACTGAGGCTTTCTAGAAATTCTCTTCCATAGTCAACTAAAGCTTCAGCCATATCAGATTCCACTCAGTCAACATGAAGGGTTGTTACACGATGAGGGGTAAGAAGGGTACCTAGTGAAAAATCAGTTGACCAGGCTTTCCATGTACTTGGATCTGCAGAAAAAAAGCTTACAGAAACTTGTAGAAACTGGAACTCTAAAGCCAACAAAATCTGTACATTTCCCTCCTCTCCCCCCAGTAAATTTGATAAACAATGACAGGGCTATCCTCTAGAAGACAAGTTTCTTGGCTGAAAGAGGCCATTAATGCTCTATAAGCAACCCGGTAAGTCAGCTTTGACTATACAGTAGGGATGCTACCATCTTAGCAGTAAGTATTACAATATGAGACAATTCCAGTTACACGAAACCTGCCACATCTTGAGGAATTATACAAAGAATGCACAAGCCTTTCTACGCTTTTGCTACCTGGCAGAATTTGGCAGAAGAACTAAGCCATAAACCAAGTACCAGTAATTTAAGTAGCACTAGCATGGTGGTGGGGAATATATTCTGTTCCCCTAAAAGCTGTAACTGGTAACTACCAGCATATGCAAATTTGTTTGTAAATACAGGAAAAGGACATATTAACTTAGTCCACACTTGGTTCCTAATGTATAGGTATCTAATTAAGAGGCAGAAAAGGTATCTTGCATCACAATGCTGCCTATAGAAGAATACCATTTTAGTATGTTTAAAACACTGTTTTTCCACAGGTATTATATATCTATCAGCATATATAATTTTCATATCAACCAACAGCTCTTCTTTCAACTAGCCATTTAAGTTACTCCTAAAGTTAACACAGTGATACGATTTTCATGGATTTATTCATTAAAGCTGTGTGCTAATTTGCCATCAGAAAGAATTAAGTAAAGAATTAAACATACATCAGTTCTGTCAGCATGTAGAAAGCCATGACTGTGACTATCTGGACAAGTCTTGACAGCTGTCCTTATGCAGAGCACTATGGTTGTCTGCTTTCACTCCAGCAAAAGACCCTGTTGTTTGGATAACAGCACTGCCACCACTAGAACTTTATATTTTGGAGAAGCGTTGTTACCCAGGACTCTATCCAGTTTCCACAAGTTATTCATAGGAAAGATGCCATCGATCAACTACAAGACACTAAAACAGCTGGATAAGATCTTGTTAACAGCAGAGTATATCTAGAGGAGCTCTAGAGCATTTCTTTTTTTTTTTTTTTTTTTTTTACCTTGATTCCGAACAGGGCTGACATAATTGACACCATTGACATTTCTCCAGTCCCAGGATTCTGGTAAGCCCGCAACTTTTTTGAGTAACTCAGGTGTTAGAGGTGCTGGCTTTGGTCTAAAAAAGAAAAAAAAAAAAAAAAAGAAAAAAAAAGAGAATATACTTCTGAGTAACATATCACAGTAGGTAAGGAAACGATCATGTAACACTGTTGTCATCTTCCAGCTTCTACTCGTTGCTTAGTTTCACACTAAGTGATTTGAAATAGTCTCCATCTATGCTGAGTGGGCGTCAATCTCAAACGATTAGTTTCAGCAGGATACAAGACCTACTCAAATCCCTCCCAGAGTGAACTGTATTATGAAGCATCTACAAATTGGTTGAGTCAAACGCTTTTGAACTAATCAGAAGCGCCAAGGTAACTCTCAGCAACCATAGCAATGTAGTTCTGCAACACCTATTTGATCTCTGTTCTACAACCAGGTATGCAGAATCTCTATCTACAGAGGGTGCCTCGCCTCGGCAGCATGCATTGACAGCAACTACAGACTGTTTAATTGCAGACACGGTGTAATGGCTTACATCAACACTTCAATAACTGCAGTCCCACTTGCCCAAGAGACTTCCCTGGAGCAAGTTTTTACTGTGACTATTAAAGCAGCTCTAAGTGCTGCTTGTCCTCATTTACCACTTGCAGCCAAGTGATGCTCATGTATCAGCAAGCCAAGAGCTTCCTGCATTCGGCATTCACAACCTGATGCTTGTCCCATAAGTCGTGCGTCAAGTGCCATTCTCAAACACCAGGCACTTCTGAAAGCATTAGCAGGACAAAACCACTGTCATAGGACTGCATGGTGCAACAGTTTCCGAAGAGGTTTTTGTATTTAATACCACCTACAAGGAAACTTCTGTCTACAAATGACATCATGATCATCTGCACAATCCTCCCATGTAACTCAATTATTGTATTGTATGACCTTCTTTGAAAAACATACAATTGACACAGCTTGGAAGAATCAGTAGCATTCTACCCACAGCAGTATCAAAGTGGAAAATGCAAAAATATAAAGGTAAAATGGCCAAAGGGAAACTGTGTATCAAAGAACTCTAGTTCTCACATTAATGCATGATATAAAGGAGGACCATGCATCCATTCTTATTGCAACTCTGTCACGTGACCTTCAAGACCTTAAATATACTCACAAGGCTACTTCATTGAAACAGAGAAATCACTACACTCCCAGCAGGGAGTACCCTGGCTGCTGGCAAGGCAAGTTGCCAAAATAACCAAGAAATTCCCTCTGAAAAACTTTATTATTCGTGTTTAGTAATTCGTGTTTTTAATTGCAATTATGAACTATCAGAACCAGGAAGACTGTCATAAACAGGCTCAAGGCTATGGCAAACTACTGATGGGTAGAAAGGTGTGTGAGATTGCAGCTAACACCGTCCCCACTTCTCTGTGGATATGAACACACTAGCAAGTTACTGGATAAGATTAAAGGGTGGGTAACCCCATTTGTCACAACTTCTTGAGACAACAGATGCTAAGAATAGTCATTCAAATGGTGAAATATGTTGGCACTCCATGACAGTGAGATGAAGGGCTTGAAACATTAAACATCTAACTACAACCCAAAACCCAGCTAGGAAAGGTGAAGATAAATACAAGCAGATTTTTAGGAAGCCGTGGATGTAGCTTTATGAGAAAGCAAAAGGTTGCAGTACCTTGAAGTCCTGGAATAGAGACCCCCAGCTCTCCTAGTTAGCTCTTCCAGGGCAAAATTCTCATACTCCTTGTATCTTGTTGCTCTCCATGACTTCTGTTGAGTGTTGATAGCATTTACAAAGTCAAAGTTGTGCACATAGCGTCTGCTTGAAAGTCTGCAAACAACAAATGAAACAGCACAATAGGAAAAGGACTAGGATTGAAATTTAAGAACATTCTCCAAACTAAATATGGAGAAGGCTCTAATTCTGGAAGAGTCTTCTGCTACTTATTAATACAGAGATACGCAATCATTGGATCACAACAAGGTTTCTGAAATTTAAGGCAGCCTATAATTGGCAGGATACAACCATCTCTTTCAGACATGCCAGTTTTGTAATTGGGCTTCAACAGTAACTGCAGGAAAACACAGACTGAAGGAGCGTCTGTGTGATATGACAGGCACAGCCTGTCCGTCTTTGTACATTCAAAGTTCATTCCAACATTATCACTGGCATTAGCTTCATCCCCAGCCACAGAAATGATCCATATGATTTCTACTGAAACCTGAAGCATACCAAATGTTTTATCCAATAAAAGGTCACTTATCTGTTGCTTACCTTCCTTGGGGTTTCTGCAGAGGTAGGTAGTTTACATGAACGTCTGAGAGAGATGAAGAAATCTTCTGTCCACTGAAGCAAGCCCAATTGTGGCCAAGTACATCATGTACCCAGCCTGGTAGAGTCTCATTACAGTAGCTGGTTACCTTCTGGCCTTCTTTTTTATACTGTAATGTGAAGAGGTTATGTTGTGTTAAACACATGCACTTGCTAGCATACCAATAGTCCCTACCCACCCAGCTGCTTTCTGTTCTGTTTCAGAGGAAGTGATCCAACATTCTAGACCAACTCACATCATGTTTGATTTCAAAAGAAAGCATCAAGAGAACATTAACTTTATATAGAAAGTATAACAGACATCCTAACATTTATCCTTCTGTTCACGGCCCCTGAGAATTCTTGAACCACAATTGTATCTAGTCAAAAGTAACCCTAGACTGCTGCAAGTGTTAGAAGAAACCAAGACTCATGGTAGCCTGAAAAGTAAAGGCAGGGAGAATGGCAGGTTTCCTCACATAGTAACGTCTCAGGGCAAATTAGAGCATTTCTCTTTTAAAAGTCACAACTGAAGGTGGGACATCTTGCAACTGCTTGAAGTCTGAGCTGCAGTGAAAGAACATGAAGAACCAGTTTCACCTGAGCTATCAAAATAAGACAATAAGAAAAGGATGATCCACTGAGTGCAACACAATAGGAACTGGGGGGTGAGGAGAGTGCTACTAAAGCATGAAGTCCCAAGTCCTAACACTTCCTTATCCTGCCATGGGTCTTCATTCCACCACTGAAGAATAATGAATGAATAATAATAAATGAAGAATAATAAATGAACCTATTCAGTGAAGTACATCTGCATATAACACCTACAACTAACATGCTATCCAGCTGCATGAAGAGTTTCCTAAATTTGCAATTCTTTCACAGTAGAATGCCTTTTTAGGGGGGAAGAGGGGTGGGGATGGGCAGTCTTCTAAGGTTTATCCTCAAGGTGCAAGTCTATTTTGTATTAAGTTACACAGGAACTTGGAAATTCATACTACAAAAGCTTTACCTTTACTTTTCTAATCATCGATTACTTCAATGAAATCCAAGTTTCCTAATCCAAGGAGACTTCATTAAATCCCATCCTGTTCAAATGTCATATGTACACATGGTATATGGATTTGGAGCTGTATTTCAGCAAAATGCTGGTCAGCCTCTTCAGTGAAAAAGATGGTGGCTTAGAGCAATGGAAATGCCTCAAGATAGACCACAGAGCAAGTCTGTGCACTGGGAAGTTTGTGACTATGACAGTCCTATAGGAAAACTGAAGAAGACAATGAAATAATTAAGTCTATCAACCAGAAGATAATTAAAGGTTTTAATCTTCTGACTGTTTTAGAACAATGGGAGTTTACTTTGTCCCCAGTTTGGAGGCATCACATCTAAATCCGTGCTTGCCTAGCAAAACAAGCACGTTTATTGATCAGGCACTAAAAGGCTGAGCTGTTTTTTGTTCTGTTCATCCCATCTTACTGTGAAGAAAGATTTCACAATACTAGGCAGAACTACACTTGGCCAAATACAAGGGCAAGGTCCAGAGATAACTTTTGAGAAATACCCTCTTCACAACAGCATTACTAAAATACACATACACAAACAAAAAGTTACTGACTTTGCATCAATAAGTTACTGTGAAAGCACTTTATTTGGCTCTACACGATAGTGTAACTGAATACCTACTCACCTTCCTTAAAAACTGCCTGATTTCACAGAATGGTTGAGGTTGGAAGGGACCTCTGGAGACCGTCTAGTCCAAACCCCCCTTGCCAAAGAGGGTGACCTAACACACCTAGATTTACCTAGAATCACCTAGATTTAAACAAGACTAAGCACAACCATTCTTGATGACCACTGGCCATGAATCTGAATACTTGAAAAATACTCAAGGAACAGGACTGCTTTCTATACCATTCAGAATGCAGATTCTGTCTAGCACGAAGAATTGTATTAATTCATAACAAGCAGAACAGATTTAGGACTTATCCACACTGAGAAAACAGGTAGTGAATTTTCAGCCAAACTACACATTGAAACTAAAACTCGCCTTGTTTGCCCATCATTAAACAACACTTGCCATTAAACAGCATTTGTGCTTAATTCCTAGAACCAGCTGACTCCCAAATGAGCCACATGTTAGAAGAGCCAAACTGAAATTGCAAAGTCCTCGCTGCCATAACAATGACACCAACTGCTTATTACTAAAGGGTACACAATTAGATCAGCATTTCATTGGTAACCACATGTAGGATTCCATACTCAGATCAGAGACGAACTCTGACAAGGTTAGATTTAGCAAATCTGAGAGTACCAGTTTTAGAGGATCTACTTTGGGTATGCCTGCTCAAAGCACAGGCAGACAGGGGCATGACCAACTTCAGCAGTGTTAGTTCTGTGAGGCACCACTGGCTGCACTATCACCAATTCAGCTGCATATGAATTACAGCACAGGACCACCAGAGCTGCTGGCACACCACCACACCTGCAGAACTCTCAACAGAACAGCATGCTTCAGAAGGTAACAGCCATGCAGCTGTGACCACCAGCAATTACTGGGCTTCTACTGCATCCACTTCCTCTGCAGTCTTTAAAAAAAAAAAAAAAAAAAAGAAACAGTGTTTTGTAAGTGATAAAAGACCACTGCAGCCCTGCTGTGTGATAGTTTAATCAGCCAATGCTCATGTTTGCAGCTTCAAGTACACTCAATCCAACATAATCTGACCATATTGGAACAAATCCTGTAGAAAAGATAAAAAAAACCTACATTCACAGTTCAAATTCTAAGACTTGAAAACACGAAACTTCAATTCCATTTCGAACACTTATTTCTTCTAATAAGACATCTCACACGACTTCATGTAATGCCAGAAGTTAGCTAAACAATTCCAATCCTAACCTTACAAGATTTCATGTACCTAAACTTCAAGGCTTGCTATTACATACCTGAACCTAGGTAATCTTTCTGATATTTCATTAGTCTTGCTTGTGCAGGTCATCATGACACAATCTAAATGTAATTCTAGCATTGGTAACATTAATTGTTTACAATTTTCTTTAAGTTTTACATCTCCCTAACAGAAAGAAAGGACAGAGACCTTGTCGGACACAGCACTGCAACATACCCAGGCTGCCATCCCCTCCTCTTATATCTGTTGTTCACAATTTAAGCAATGCTCAAGCAAAAAGCAACTCAAATTCTAGGAAGCAGAATTACCCTCTACAGTAATAATTTTGGAAAGATTTACCCCTTGTTTCTCAACAAATTTACAAGTGCACCTATGCATATTAATACAGGAAGTACATTCTAAACTAGAATGGGATTGCAGACACCCTACTGTACAAGCATACAAAAGTGAGACTATCAGAACAAAACACTATCTTGCAAGCAAACACAAACTCTATGCTTTTTTTTTCCTCCGAAGAACATGGATTCTGCAGTTCAGGAGTCTATGCTTTCACTTTTATACTTCAGGGAAACGGCAGGAACCTCATTACTAGTTATGTGAGTCCAACTAAGATTGTTAGAAATCAACTTTCAATTGATTTGCTGAATTAAATAGCACTACCAACTCTAACATTTACATTTCAGCAACATCAAAAAAGTCTGAATACAATTTTTTCTGTTTTGGTAACATCCTGAAACCTTAATTACTCTCACTTGTCTGGGTTGCTTATTTCAGCAAGAAGTCCTTAGTTTTAAAAAGATTTGGGTGTGGTGGGAAATAGAGGAAAAGCTGAAAGAGGGAGATGTCAAAGAAAGTCTGGAAAAAGCTTAGTACCTTGTGTAGTGGAATGGTCTCTAATCTATTTCTTTCAACTGAAGTAGTGGTAACATTTTAATATGAAAAAGACAAGCCTTTTTTTTTCTCCCTATAGTACAACTCAAAAGTCAGAAGCAATACAGTCATCATAGAGTGGCTCAGGTTGGAAGGGCCCTTAAAGATCATCTAACTCCAACCCCCAGCCACAGGCAGTGATGCAACCCACTAGATCAGGTTGCCAAGGCCCCATCCAGGTTGGCCTTGAACACCTCCAGGGATCGGGCATCCACAGCTTCTCTGGGCAACCTGTTCCAGTGCCTCCTTATTTTTACAGGGAAGAACTTCCTCCTAATGTCTAGTCTAAATCTATCCTCTTTTAGTTTAAGACCATTCCCCCTTGTCCGGTGCTTATCTACCCAAGTAAAGAGTCCTCCTCCATCCTTTTTATAAGCCCCCATTAAGTTCTGGAAGGCCACAATGAGGTCTCCCCAGAGCCTTCTCATCTCCAGGCTCAACATCCCCAGCTCCCTCAGCCTTTCTTCACAAGAGAGGTGCTCCAGCACTCTAATCATCTTTGTAGCCCTCCTTTGGAACCACTCTAACAGCTCCACATCTTTCTTGTACTGGGGGTTCCAGACCTGTACACAGCACTCCAGGTGGGGCCTCACAAAGGCAGAACAGAAGGGGACAATCACCTCCCTCCACCTGCTGGCCTCTGTTGATACAGCCCAGGATGCAGATGGCCTTCTGGGCTGCAAGCACATGCTGCTGGTTCATGTTGAGCCTTTCACCTACCAGAATCCCAAAGTCCTGCTCTGTAGTGCTGCACTCAACCAGTTCTTCTCTCAGAGTGTACTCATGTCTGGGGTTGCCCTGGCCCAGGTGCAGCACCTTGCACTTGGATTTGCTGATCCTCTAACAGTTAACATCTGCCCACTTCTCCAGCCTGTCCAGGTCCCTTTGGATGGCATCCCTTCCTTCTATTGCATTGACTGCACCACTCAGCTTGACGTCATCTGCAAACTTGCTGAGGGTGCACTCGATCCCATCTCCCATGTCACTGATGAAGATATTGAAAAGCACCAGTCCCAGGACAGACCCCTGAGGGACACTGCTCATCACCAACCTCCACCTGGACATAGAACCACTGATGACTACTCTCTGGGTGCAGTCATCAAGCCAATTCCTTATCCACTGGATGGTCTACCCTTCAAATCCATAATACAACCTTAGGGATAAACTAAGATTTTTACAAGACTCTCTCTCTCTCCAAAGCAGTAGTCACTTGTAGTGCTTATTATACATCGAATGATTGAAGCAAGCATGCCTCAATCTTCCTTTCAGACTCACTCTAGCTTTTTATACTATTTTACTTCTATTTCTATTGCTATCACTTGAAAAACACTTTACAGCCTTGTATGTTGTGTAGCCATACAGAATCCTTATATTATCCAGCAGAAGCATGCGCTAAGGTTTCTGCCAGGAGTCAGCACACTTACTTCATATCCAAGTTCAGCATGTGTGGTGTTTCAGCAGCACACATTAAGTAAGAAGTGAGCATAAACAAAGAAGTTGTGTGCTGCAAATGAACACCAAGCAGAGTATCCATGACTTGTGACAAGCCAAATGCATGAATTCAGTAAAAAACTGCATTTAACTCGGTAAGTCTAGATAGACAAGTCTATGCAAAAGAATAATTAGAAGTAAAATACCACTAGTGCTTACTCACTTAGTCTATTAAAACAATCTGTGGAAAACAAATGCATTGGTGAGCTCACCCAATCCACTCCTTTTGTGTTGAAAGTCATTTGCCCATAGTCTCCAGGTGAAAGAACAATTAGCTTGTAAAGTCTGTGAGGTCCTACAAAAATTTGAGTATGTGGCTGTTTAGTAAGTCACAAGAACCAAAGACTACTAGAAAAACTAACTGAAATGTGCATTATCAAACAGGTTGTATCCATATAGTATAGTAGCTCTGCTAAAGCCACAGTTAGACAAGCCCACTGCATTCTTTTTAGTTATTAAAAGTTTGATTCTTCAACATTAAGCAAAAATACACTGCAAGTTCAGTTAGTACCTCGTTGAACCTCTATGCTTGAGACGCATGAAGTACTGTATTGGCTGAAATACAGCTCTTCATTTAGCCCAACATCTCTGTCCTCTGCTCAACAGCAGAATACAAAGAAAGTACTAAAGCATCATAGTAAGTAAATCAGGATAATTTACCTGTTCTGTTACAAATGGGTTTTCAGCCACATAATTTAACTTCAGTGCAGCAAACAGAACTTAAAATTTACGAACAAACTTTAAACAACGAATACTTTCCTGACAAGCCCAAACCCACAACCACGGAAGGAGATGTGCAAACTTTGTGTTATGGCTGCTCTGTAAGCATTTTCAGAAGAGCAGAAGTCTTAAAGGATGGTATGAGACCAGCCTCAGATTATTATTTTCTGTATTATCACATTATAGCAACTGAAATTAAAAAAAAAAAAAGTGAGAAAGTCTAAAGTATTGAGATGCTAGGATAAACAATGTTGTTCTTCCAAGGTGACTCATAAACATGAGATCTTTCTTTTGGAAATCAAAATCAAACTGTTCATGAACCAAAAAGGTCAATTCAGAATCTGTAACTCCAGAGCAGGGAGTAAATTGAAAAGTTATTTCAGAGTAGTAAAAACCAATATGCGATTGCTCTGCATTAGACATACCAGTTCTATATCTTCTTGCTATAAAGCAAGAGTGCTGGCAGACTGATAATTCTTTCCATGAACTCCAAAGGGACTACACCTAATGACTTACCACATTCTAAATAATAATCAAGGCTAAGCAATATTCTAAGAAATGGCTTTCATGCTTTCCTCTTGCTCCACTGCTCCATCTCCAGGTAGGAAGGCCATCTCTAATTAGCTTTCTAGTTCACCCTATTTTACTCCAAGGACTGCTAGATTATGACCATCACTAAGCAAGTAAAGTCTGCTATGATTAAGTTATTTCAGGTATAAATGGTACAGTTATTTTAAACAATAAGCAATCATTCTTCAAAAAAAAAAAATTCCAAGTGTGCGCTGAACTGAGTATATTATCTTCCCCTATAAGTTTTATAAGGGATGGCAATGGAATCAATCCTAGAAGAGTGTAAATTGCATTAAAGGTAAGAAACCATTTTCAGTTTTTATCAAAACTATATATTTTGTATTTCTATTTCAAATGTAATGCAACATTTACTGGATTAAAAAAAAAAAAAAAAATCAGCATATGTCATAAGGTCAGGCAGTTTGTAAGGAACCATTTCTACTCTAGTGCCCACTGACAATTGCGAAATAAGTTTGGTGACGATCAGTATTACAAATTCTTGCCCAAAGTCAACTAGCTGTCTGAAGGAAAAAAGATGCATTTACTAAGTGCTGCTATATTTCCTCATACTTCTTTAGCCATTGTACTTCCATTTTGGTAATCTGTGGTTTCTTTTACAGCAATAACATGAATGAAAGATTATACAGAGGGTAAATGACTTGTGCTCTAGTCGTCTCCATAATTTTTAAGGAAAGAAGTCTTCAAATTAAGCACGTGTAGCTGATGGAATCCCTATCACTAAACAATGGGACAAACAAGCTTCCTATTTCTCAGTATCAAATGAAACTGCAAAACTAACAATGAACCCTTTTACCTACAAAAGACTAAGACACATTCACGCTCATGAAATGCAAGGTAACATGCATTACTAATACTCAGGCATGTATTTGACTCTTTTTTTTAAATAAGAAGTTGGATCATAAGACATCCTCAAGTTCCTTTCAGACCGAATTATTCTATGACAACCAAGTCATAGAATCACAGAATACCTTGTGGGTCCCTTCCAAATCAGGGATCATCAAGTCCAACTCATAGCTCCACCGGGGAACCTAAGAGGCAGATAATATCAAGGAGCATCGTCCAAACACTTTGTTGAACATTGACAGGCTTGGGAAGACGACCACTTCCTTAGGGAGCCTGTTCTGGCACCCAACCACCACCTCAGTAAAGATTTTTTTCCTAATAACCAATCTGAACATCCCCTGACACAACTTCATGCCATTCCCTTGTGTCCTATGGCTTGGTCACCAGAGAGATCATTACCTCTCTTCTCTTCTTCCCTTCATGAGGAAGCTGTAGACAGCAATGAGGTCACTTCTCAGTCTGTCCTAAGCTGAACAAACCAAGTATCCTCAGCCACCCTTGTCATGCCTCTTAGAATTTTCATAATCCCTTTTACCCCTTTTGGGGGCATTCTACTATTTTTGATATATTGCTTAACAGCACTCTTATCAGAGTACTTCCTTTTCATAAATTCCAAGGAAGATTCCAAATCAGCACTTATTGGTCACTTGACTTAGATCTCATCTTCCAAGAAGATATTTCACAAGTGAAAAGTAACAGTAAATAAGGCCTTTAGAGACTCCAAAATGCCTTCAAGTTGGTGCCTAATATTCTGGAGCAGGCCACTGTTTCTGAGATCAAACAGATCACATTAAAGAATTAGTTTGATAATCAACACTTCCTCAACTGCTTACGCTACTGGCTTGTGAAACAACTGCATTTCAGTGTAAGGTATCAGCTTCAGGATTCCCACCTGTTAGTTGAACTGTCTCTCCCAAGATGACATGGTTTAGTGAGTAATATTGATGGTAGAGAGGACCGTTGGACTAGATGATCTTGGGGGTCTTGGAAAGGACAAGCAAGGCAATCATTGCTCTCCAAGGACAGCAATGATTGCCGAATTCCAGCTGCTGGAGATGTTCATGAATTCAGGCTTCATATCGCAATACTACAACATACAGAGGTCCACTACCCTCACAGAGCCAGCGATTCCTGTAACTTTTGAGGTGAGCACTCCCCCACTCTAGGAAAGCTTACAGAATGTCCCTGTCTGAGAAGTTTCAGAGGCAAATCTGCCCAATTAGAGTACTCTTCACTGTCTGTAGTTTTTGTTGTATCACCTGCCAATCTGGGGCATATGCATCATGGTAGTTTAGTGTTGCTATCTTGATGATATCTACAGATGAGAGAAAATCATTTGTGCATTTCTCTCTCAAACTTTCCTTTTGCTCAAATATAAGACCCTGTTTTAAAACAGTAATACTTCTGGATGAAAGGCTACTTTTTTTTTTAAAAAAAAAAAAAAAAAAAAAAAAAAACTTAAAAAACACCACTGACAGTCTGAAAACAACAACCTACACTTTTTTTTTTTTTTTTTTTAACTTAAATGGACTCCAAGACACGGAGGAAGGTTCAGTTAGAGCTTCATTTATCCTTACTGAATAGAAATGACTATGGCTCCCCAGAAGAAAAGATCACTCGCTTTTTTTAACATCTGACAATACTGACTTGAAAATAGCTGCTGTGAAATAAACTATCTACAATTGCTCCCAGAAAACCAATTTGAAACAGAAGCCATTTCTTTACCCTCCTTAAGACTAATCAAGGTTCAGAGATTTTATGCTTGGACAAGGTCTGGGTGTTTACTATCAATTCATCTCAAACCAAACATAGGATCACACCTCCTAAAATAACCAAGAAACATATTCACTGCTCCTGGTGAGGGCTGCACACACGTGTTCTGTGCAGCAGGACTGCTCAGACACTGTCTCCCAAGTAGACAGGTCATCCTGCAGATTGTTTAAAGCCACCCTTCAGATTCATAACATCATTCCTCAGCTGACCAGCAGAGTGCTCCTTTGCAAGTGGGTCTTCGCTGGTCTATCCCTTGACTACTAGTCATTTTCAGCTTGATCTGAAGTCATTAACAGACTGGAGAATACAGTGTTACTTAAAAGAAGAATTATAAGGGGTAGGAAAGTTCCTTGACGATTTAAGGCTTACTCTGACATAAGAACCACAGCTCCTAGAAATCCTCCAACATGGAGCACAGATGACCTTTCTACAGTGAGGAGGGTACATTTCACAAGTTTGAGAACATCTTTAAGGAAAGATAAAAGCAGTTATGTTTGATATTTCATTTGGGTGCAAGCTGTCAGGAAGAAAACTGAAAAAGCTGTTTTGCCCAGACCACTGGGAGAGTTAGCTTCATGAAGCTCTTCAATTGAAGTAAACATACCCAGAAGCAGAAGCTGCAGCATTGTTACCAGATTTTTCAAATACCTCTTCTACCCTTTTCTCCCTACCCAGCCACTGACAAACATTTTTGATTGTTCTTAGTGTAAGAAAACAGCCACTTGTCTGGTTATGCAAGCAAAGAGAAACAAGTATTCTCACTTCTCTACTGTGGCACTCAGCAATTATACAGAAAAACAAGGAAAGATCTTTTAGCAACAGTCGCTGATGCAGACCACAAGTTCACTCACCTTAAAAAATGCAAACCACTTGTAGTTGTTTAGCACAATTTCAAAGCCTTGATTGTAAACCAAAGTGAAGAAACCATAATTGCCCAGACTATCCTGAGCTACATCTAGCTTCTGAAGATTCACAAGTACTGTTTTTTCCACAGGCCCTGCAAGAAAGAAAGAACATGCAAAGAATACAATTAAAATAAGAAAGAGTAAAGAGCATATCATATTTTTTTTTTCCAAAATACACTAAAATACACTCGCTACATAAAGCCTCCCACAAAAAGACATCAAGCAAACACATCTCAGGGACCTCACTTACCTATCACTGCAAACATGTTCCTTTTGCAATGCTAGACAGTATTTGCACATTTAATTACTAACAGCAGCAGTACCAAACAGCTGTTACAGGAAAATATCAGCTTATTTAAATGTAACTTGCTACACAGCTACATAGGACTTGGATGCTCTGTCACTCAAGACACTGTGTCTGCAGTGACAAATCTTCCTCTGAAACATCTGGTTTCAGGTATCAACCACCAGGCTACCTCACACCACTACTCCAAATCCTGCCAGGTCCAGCTTCACCTCCCATATTCTCACCTGCCACTTGCCTTGTCTGATCAAACTATCACGGACAGTTTAGATGCAACGCATTAACTACTGTTAAAATAGTACTGTCAAATAATAATCAAGTAATAACTCCTCACTACTATTATGCTCTCAAGGGAAATGCTATTTTTACTTCTGATGTTATCCGACTTGAGCTTTTACAGCTGGGAGTCTCCTGGGACCTGGGTGTAGCCCAGGAGCAACTACACACTTTGCCACTTAAGAGACACTTTGTTAAGAGCCACTTTCAGGAGAGGCTGAGCTGAGAGGAAAAACATCTGGAGCTGTGAAGGAGGAAGCAAACCAGCATGAGGCAGTAGAAAAACAGAAAGGTCTAGGTGAATCCAAATCAAAAATATACAAGAAAAGGGGTAATACAAGAATAAATCAAAACAACAAAAAGAGGAGTGCTGCAATAGGGCTGTCCACAGTGCTCACCCTTAGCCAGACAGGTTAATTCTCATACAGTTTAATTCAGATCAGCCCCTTTTTGCCTTAAGCCCAGCTGCCAGGAGTTCAGCACCAACCTCTGCATGCTGCTTCAGGCTCTGGCAAAACCTGCAGCATATGGGGGCCCCAATATTGCCAAAGCGGGTGTTATAAACCAAAAACCTTAAATAACATGCTGCTAGCAAGCTTCTGCTTGCAACCACGTTCTGAGGGCTACAAGGAATAGACCCAGATTAATACATATATATATATATTTAAAGAGAGAGAGAGAGAAAAAGAAGAGCAAACAGGCCGGCTGCAAGCAAGCACACCAGAAAGCAGGCACCCGTTTCCTCGCCGCCAGTTTCACTTTACAGGCCTGGTGGCACAGAGCTTCCAGGGACCCCTCCACCGAGCTTTAGGGGACCCCCACCCACACCCGGAGCCCCCTACACCCACAGCCGGATCCACCCAGGCGGGGAAAAGGGGAACGGGACGGGGCCGCCGCGCTCTCACCCGCCTGGGAGCAGTTGCCGTGCCGGCCTCCCCCCCGCCAGACACG
Organism: Oxyura jamaicensis; assembly: GCF_011077185.1. Taxonomy (NCBI): domain Eukaryota; kingdom Metazoa; phylum Chordata; class Aves; order Anseriformes; family Anatidae; genus Oxyura; species Oxyura jamaicensis. Next base: position 196,290,705 of record NC_048893.1, on the reverse strand, counting down.
GAGCTGCCAGGCACCCAGCAGGTCGGCGAAGGAGCAGTTGGCCGGGGTATCGGCCACCAGCTCGGCGGGCAGGGCCACCAGCACCACCGCCGCTACCCACCGCGCCCACCCTGCCATGGCGCCGCGCCCACCGCCGCCCGCTGCAGCCGCCCTTAAAATGGACGCGGGAGCCGCGGCCTCCCCGCCCCGCCGCTTCCCCGGGCCCGCCCCGGAGCGGCCCTGGTCGTGCTGCGCTGTGAGGGGCCGGGCTTCTGGGCCTGCCCCCCAGCTCTGGGGGGGGCTGTCTGGGAGTGTGTAGAAGCCCCTGAATGGGGATATCGTCCCCAAAGAGTGACCTTGTCCCTAAAGGGTGTTCTTCTCGAAGGGTGTCCTCATCAAAAGGTGTCTCTGACCCCTGAAAATTACTTTCTGTCCAACGGGAGTCCTCCTCCCCAAAGAGTGTCCTGCCCAAAGGACGGCCTCCCCTGTAAACGATGCCTTCCTCACCAGAAGGCATTGCCCACACAAATAGAATCATAGTAACTAGGTTTGGAAAACCTTGACCTCCAAGATCATCTGGTCCAAACATCCCCACCACCACCACCCAAACATCCCCCTACCACCAATATCACACACTAAACCATGTCCCTAAGCACCATGTCCAACCTTTACCTAAACACCCCCAGAGATGGTGACTCCACCACTTCCCTGGGTAACCCATTCCAGTGCCATTTTCTCCCAGATTGAATTCCCCTACCCAAAGAGCATCCTCATCCCCAACATGCCTCCTTCTCTCCAAAGTGCCTCGTCCTCCCCAGACAGTATCTTTCCCCTGAAGGGCATCCTCCCCTATAAAGGGCAACATCATCTCTGGAGCCCCTGCCCCAAAATCCAAGTCAAGGCTTTCACACTCAGAGAAGTCCTAGCAGAGAGGCACAGGCTGGCAGGGTTAGTCCCCAGTGTTATTTCAGGCAGGAGAGTCTTGCAGCTGTGGAGGACATGGCCTCTCATCCACCACGGGTTTTAGCTGCACAAGGTGACTCAGGGTTTCCGCACCAGCTGCACACTGTGGCCAGAAAACCACACAGCACCAGTCCTGAATGGGATGTGGGACCCCAGAAACCTGCACCAGCCCATAGCCTCCAAAAATGCAGAAAAATCCCCCAGAAGGTGTAAGACTTAGTAACATGCAAATTCTTGCAGGTCCACTGACCAGACTGGGTGTTGTCAAAGGGCAGAGATGTTTCAACCAAACTGAGCCTCTCAGTGCAGCCGAGTGCATGTTTGAGTATGTACTTGAAGTGGTGCTTGTTTTGCTGCCTCTCCAGATTCAAAATGTACATACTTTCACATCCCCAAAGTTATACATACAACCAAGAAGGATAAAGGACTCTCTGATGAGTAAATATACCCTAATTAAAAACGAATTTATGTAAAAAAATAGCCTATCTCAGGGGAACAATAAATGCCTATAGTACTGTGTTTGCTATGAAAATGAAACACTAGCTTTACTATGCATGTAAATTTTAAAATAATTTTGCTAAACTGGTATAAATCTCCATGATAGATATTCTTATTACTGATCTCAACAATTTAGTTTTAAATCAGATTCATAGAATGGTTTGGGTTGGAAGGGACCTTAAAATTGTACAGTTCCAACCCCCCTACCACAGGCAGGGACAAAAGTTACTTCTGAGCTAAACTAGATTTAAACTAGAAATGTCCTGATTTTATTTATTTATTTATTTTCATAATAGTTTAAATCAGGAGATTAGAAATAAGTCAATAAATTTTAACAATTTCAAGCAATATGTTATTTTATGTCCATCCCTTTGTTTTTATGCCATCTTCTCAACCTTTTATGGAAGGATTCATTTAACATTTTATTGCTAACTCTTAGAACAACCAGGTAATATACGTTCATACTACGGGTGATAAAGAGACAAAAATACATGTCATTTGGGGGGGGAAAGTCTTTTGAGGATCTTAAAACATTGATTTGGTAGGAAAAGCAGAATTTCCTGTGTTACAGATAAGAAAACAAATGCTGTTTCACTTCACCGAGACTGCATTGGTCAATAATGTTATTATGGGTATTAAAAAGAGATGAGCTTTTTTTTTTTTTTTTTTTTTTCAAAGGCAGCTACATTTTGCATATCAGTGCATGCACCTTGCCTTCCTGATGAAGCCTGACTAAGGAGAGGTGGCTACACAGTCTCTTTTCTTCACCAAAGAGATATTATATATATGTATATATATATATATATATTAAGCTCTGTAATTTCTAAAAGAAAACCAAAACTTCCCAGTAACCTTGGAAACATCTGTTACAGTACTTCACATTATTAAAGCAGGAGCAGAAAATGATTATGGTATCTTCAAATCACAATGCTGGTTGGATGATCCTGCCCCATTGCATATGTACTGTGCTTTGAACTTCAATTTTCAGTTTCGTTTTGTAGCCTCTGCAGGTTGCCATTGTACAAAAACATACTGATTTCACTTTGATTGCTTTGAAGTCACAATAGATTATTGTACATAAAGCTTATTTTACATAATATGGATGTAAAATAATCACTGAAACTGGGCAGAGGTGATTTAAATTCAGCCTGGCCTGTGCAGTTCACCCTGATTCTGCTCTTCAGATGTAGTTTATTTTGCCTTTTTGAGCAAAGTAAAGACTCCCTGTGCTTTGTCTCCAATAGTAATGCAGATTTAATTATTTCTGTGGGAAAAACCACCACCACCACCACACAAAAATAACAAACAGACAAAAAACACTCTCCTCACAAGCACTGACAGTCCTGGTTTCGGCAGTGAAGTACAGCCTTGAATTAGTACCCCTGCATGTGTCAGACAGGATTTTTTCTGTTTGGTCATGACACTCAGGTAAGCTGTTACCTACTCTCTTGAAAGAGAAATTATATCAAATCTGTTATAAGGCCTCTCAATTCTGTGTACTAACAATGTTACAAAACACTTGAGACTGAGGGCAAAGTCACACAGAAGAGACCAAGCCCATTGCGTGGTTTATTGCCTCCAAAGAAAGGGGCTAGGCTAGTAACCTGCTGACAGCTGCAGAATGCAGCAATCTGTTTTGTAGGGTAACTGAAATCACCATTTTGGGGCTCAAAACTAGGTCTTTCTTCTGTGTTGGGGAGTTGAATCAGCTCCACAAAAGATCCATCACTCACCAGAACTAGGCCAGGGGAACCCCACAGCCAGCAGCAATTGCATGGGGAAAAGCAGAGATTTTCCTTCAGTGACATCAAATGTGAAGATTAGCTCACCAGATATTGAATGCTTATAGTCAGAATTTGGGCAATAATGCTAAATTAAGCATTTATTTCTAGCTTGCCCCAATCCCGACTGCTTTGACCTGTCACTGACTGTACAAGTCAGAGTGTTGTGTGACCATTTGTTAGAGTGATGTGAGGAAATGATCTGGCTGAAAATAATATTGGAAGCAAAAAACCCCAGGTGTGGTTGTTATTCAGTCAGGTCAGTTCCCCAGGATGGGAGCTAACCATGACCTGAGTGGTAATGAGCCATCCACAACTTTAAAGGAGAGAACATAAAGATTACGTGCGTGGAGTGCTTCACAAAAAGCTAATGTTAGGGAAAACTGAAATGAAAAAGGATCCCTGTGCACAAAAGCCTATCCACTTATTCCAGCTGTATCTGTCTAATTAAAAAATATCTCCTTGCCAACCCTGCTGCAATTTAGTTGGTGTATCATCACCCCCCACTGCTACTGAAGCTGTTAGCACAGTATAACGGAACTAATTGTTAAAAATACAGAAGCTAAACATAACATGAGAATTCTTAATTAATTCTTTTGCCTGTTTTGGAAAGATGCAAGAATAAAAGTATTTTTATGATCCTATGCAGTCTTTGATATTAACTCCTTACTGAGACTGTTGTTGCTGTTCTGCAGATGGTTCTCAACAAGAGCAATGTCCTAATTACATGCTGATAAAAAGTGAAAAGCTGTACTCTGAGACTTATTTTTCAGAGCATTAATTCATACACGATCATTATCTCACTATATAAAATCTGACTTTTTTTTTTTTTTTTTACTGTAGGGTATTTAAACCTGCTTAACAATATATTCTTTTATGCATGATTGAACTTCACAGTAAAACTAGAATCATAGAGTCATTAGGGTTGTATAAGACCTCCAAGATCACCTGGCCCAACCATCACTCTATCACCAACGTTGCCCACTAACCTATGTCCTTAAGTACCAGGTCCAACCTTTCCTTAAACATTCCCAGGGTGGTGACTCCACCACCTTCCTGCGCAACCCGTTCCAATGCCTGACTACTCTTTCTGAGAAAGAATTTCTCCTAGTTTCCAACCTGAACAACCCCTGGTGCAACTTTAGGCCCTTCCCTCTCATCCTATCAATAATTCTCTGCAAGAAGAAACCAACCCCCAGCTCTCCACACCTGTCTTTCAGATGCTGTTTACTTCATAGTAAAACTACACAGCCTCGCTTCTGGAGGTTTTTAGGACGAGGTAGCTTATGCATTTATTTGTTGCACCTATAAACCTATCTTGTTTTCATTTGCTTGGTTGTAAGTGAAGACACTCACTATGTGGAACAACTCAAACAGTTGCTAGCAATTACGGAAATTAATTTCACAAACAGAATTAGTAAGATGGGTTCTCGAATGTGTATGTAAGGAACATGGAGAGGGGAGTCACCAGGTCCCATATGCACTGACAAAGTTAATAAACAACTGCCTTTTCCACTTTGTTGTGCTAGTTCCTTAGATTATATGCATTACATTGTTACCTAAATTATACTCACCTTGAAGCTAACTCTGTCTTCCAGCTTGATGGACAGCTGTGAGCCTAGGAGGTCTAAATTCATTATTGAAACTTGTAGCTGACAGGGGGAAAAAAGCACTGTTTCTCAGAATGCTTGCCCTTTTTATTTCATGACTTATTCTGATGCAGTGATTAATAATAATAATAAAGCAGTGCAGAAGAACTCTTTTTAAATGATTCTTTTTAGAAACAGCTAGTATATGTTCTCAAATCTATTTGTATTATTTTCTTTCTTGGCTCAAAAAGATGTGGTCAAAAAATAACTTTTAAAGTACCACCGCTATTCAAAGTCTAAGTAATAACAATCATATAAATAACAATGCTCACATAGAAACTTAGCAGAATCTGACTCTGTGGTTTAATATTTGTGTGAACTCTGTTCACCAAGATTGCTGCTGAAGCACCCAAATTGTAGAAGGATGTCACTGAAGGCTGTTTTTTCCTACAGCACGCTTCAAGGACAAAAATCATAGTGGAATCTGATCCCATAAGTCAAATATAAATATCACCTCTTGGTAGGTTTGTCTGGCTGTTGTCCTCTGATGACTTATTTTTTCTGCCAACTTTTTCTGAAAGATGATACACAGAATACTTGACTACACAGCTTGTGTGTGTGTGCATGAATTCCCTTGTTCCTGGAAAAACATGTCTTGATTTAAGAGATGTTGAGTTTGCTCTACTGTTTAGAAAGTTAGGAAATTTGGGTGGAAGCTTCCCAGATACTATTGCTTTGGTTATTTTATTGACTATTAAAATAACAATGCTCATTCCATATTGACTAAAACACTATCAAATTATCCAACTAATTTTCCAATTATGGCTGAATAACAGGAAATATTATTGTAATTACAAGCAACACAAAAACTGCATTATCTTCAAAACTGCTGCAAGCTCAGTAAGTTTTAATATAGAGAACCCCGTGTTTAGAGTTCTATTTCTTTCAGGTATTTAAATCTTTAGAATATCGCAGCATATTTAAACATCAAGGAGGTGTTACCTGGAGTGAATGGTACACTTTGGGGCAGCCAACCCCAGAAGACATGGCTGATTTGCTGAATGTCCAGAAACTTCTCCCCAGAGCACATCAAGCAAACACTAGAAGACATAGGCTGGTACTAGATGGTACTGGTACATAGGATGGTGACCTCCTGGAAAGCCCTCCAGCCCTGCAAATCAAAGAAAAAACATGAATAAGCTCATAAGATTACAGCAAACTTCTAAGACCTTCCTTCACTGAAAAGCAATTCCATTTTTTTTTTAGAACCATCACATCTTATATATAAACAGCCTCTCTGTCTGAATGCTTGATACACCTTAATCTTCAAAAGATTTTACAAACCTGAAATAATTAATTATGTACACATCCCTGTGGGTAAACACTTATTTTCACTATTAAGAACTGGAAAAAGAGAAGTTAAATTAATCTAGAGGGTCTTATGTGTACTGTAGATGTTACAATACATGAGTCAGGTGGGAAATTGGATGGCCATGTAAAGTCCTGATGGCAATATGGCAGCATCATCTCATGTTGAAATAAAGCAATAATAAACCTACAAGGAGATCCACAATATTTAAGTTTTCCAGTCAGCTTTCAAATCAGTAAACAATTAAAATGATAACACATTTCATGTTCCCAGGGTTTGTTTGCAGTTTGATGTTAAGCTTTAGCTGGTGTAATTGCAGGCTGCCAAAGCAAAGAATAGCTCTGCTCTGTCTCTTCCTTCCCCTCCCTCCAGGCCCAGCTGGTACTTTTGGGACATTCCAGGCATCAGAGTCAGAGACTGAGCAGCTGCAGGTGAACTAGGTGATCAGGCAAAAAACCTATTCCATCCTCCCAGAAAGGAGTATTTTATCCATAACATCACCTCTCTGGATGACACACTAACCTGTGGCCAGACGTCTGCTGCATCTGGCAGAAGGCAGGAACTGGAGGACGAGAACAGCAGCACCTCATCTCTACAGTCACAGCAGTGGATTTGTTGCAGTGCTCAGCTGCACTCTGTTACAGGCCTAATTAATTCGTGATCTAACTCACTTCTCCCAGGCTTCTGGCATAGTTTCTTATTCTGAGGTGCAAGTCAGCAATATGCTAAAATCACTGATTTGCACCAGGGTCTGCCTATTTCAGACAAAAAGATCATCCATTTGGTGCTCTCCTAAGAAGGGGTATATGCTCCAACACTGGAAGGCAAAATCCCAGCTGACTTTTGTGCCGAGCAGTTGAATGCTGTCTCACTGATTGATACTAAGTTTGGTCATGGCACGCAGGTCCTTTGTGCATGTGACTTCTGGGGGCTCTGGTCATCCAAGAGGATGTTACTAGTTCTTGCCCTATCTGGCTGAGCTCCCTCAAAAATGGGTGAAATGTTCAATATAGCTAGGGTGGCAACAGTCCTTGGAGCACATTTGCCGGGCAGATGGAAAGCTATTTCCAATGCACAGCAAGCCATTACTGCCTGGTAGGAGATGAGGGCACCCATAAATTGCTCCTATGCTTTATCAACTGCATCAACAATGAAGAAGGTAAGCTCCCACTCAAATGCCAGTGCTTCTCTGTTTGTTGCTAAGTAGAACTGCCTGCAAACCACAACATATAAATAAATAAAATCCAGTGCTATATTGGGCACACTGCTGCCTGATAAAGAATGAAGAACCAAAGGACATTCACCGTGGCAAGTGCTTAGCAGATATCCTTTTTATTAGTACTACGTGCAACTCATCTGAAGTCCTGCCTAGTTTTAAAGCGAGCCTGCACAGGGTGAATATGCATACAGAAGTATGTGGTGTGGCCTCAAAGCCAAACATCTGTTACACACCGTGAGTACCAAAGAGCCATGTGCATATGCCATTATTGCTTTTCCACCCTGAGTTTTGAAAACAAATACTGTATTCTTTTTATCTTTTATTTTTCTTTTATTCCTTCCCTTGTTACTATAAGCTGCCTTGTGCATTCTACAGCTGATGCATTTTAAGTGTCAAGAGCTTGTCAGTTTGTAGCGCTTTTTCTGAAGTGCTGCCAGCCCTAGATGTTCCATTTTTCCATCAAACCTGAAGGTTTGTAGGAAAAAAAAAAAAAAAAAAGTAATGTATTCTCCTAGATAACTCTTTAATTGCCTTCCTGTTTATCACCAGTTTCAGTCTTTAATTGGTTTTCAGTCCTCTGACATCAGAGCCATGAAGAAATGAAATCTGTCTCGGACTCTTTCTCTTTCACCTTGTTTTAGATATGAAATGACAAAGCTTTTTATCTGAGGACATTTATCAGCTCATTTGAGGCACAGATGCAATCAGACTTCAATCCAAATTGCTGGTTTTGCAAATTTACTTTGGTTGCCTCAGTTTGAAGGAGATAAAGTTTTTTTTTTTTTTTTTTTTTTTTTTTTTTTTTTTTTTTTTTAATCAGCTCTGCCAATCACTCCTAGCATCTAGGCACTTCTGAAACACAGGGCATGCTGCTACTGGTATTAATGCACTGGGAGAGAGGACACCAGAGATGAAGATGTGGGTGATCAGAAGCCAAATGGTTGCTGGCAGAGCAGATGGGTACATACTGGCCAGGTCAAAAGTCACTTTGGACATTTGAATAAGGCTCCTAACCTGGAAGCAGCTGGGTTATTGCGAAGAAGGGGGGGGGAAACGGAGTGACTCTAAGGTGGAGCACAGTAAAGGATTATAAGATGCTGTGATTGCCATGGCCCAGACTGAGTTCTGTGGCCATGGGTGTATCTCCAGTCCTTTAAGAATAAGTAGGCATGTGTATGAAACATATTAAGAGTACTTTGAGGAGCCTAATTTAGGTTCCTATTTTGAATTGCCTTTTGAAATCTTCACTATCTTTCTGTTGCCACTGTTTCCAACAGTGGGAACCTAAGGAAACTAACATACTCCAGCATGTTTAAAATTACCTGTTTTCTCAGTGATGTTAAACTAAAGAAATAACAGCACTGAGCTGATCATTTTTTTTATGCAGTACTCTGATCTTTCTTTAAAGAGACCAAAGTTTCTCTTCAGAGAAAATCTTAACTGAGTTAGTGTTGGCTTTAATAGAATGAATTGAGTGTCAGAAGCTGCTGTTCCTGTTTTTAATCTATAAAGCCACAGAGTTAGCTGTCTTGAGTCTGTCTCATCTTTAAACATGAGGCTTTTAGCTATGAATAAATTTGAGGAACTTGCAGTAAGGCATTCAGTGCATTTTCATTCATTTTCAAAAAAAAAAAAAAAAGAAAGAAATTTCCCATTGTTTACAAATATAATTTTCTAAAATACAGTTAACAAAACCATTATATCCAAGATGTTTAAAGAAATCTGCACCTAATTTGGGATGCCTTAAATCTGGGATGCCTGTTTCTCTGTGATTGCATCACAACCATCAGCACAAACATCAGCACCCAAATACACATGATTTTATACATCATCCACATTTATAGGGATACTTTTATTTCTTTAAATGCAGAATTACAAGTATGAATTGTCTCATGATACTATGAATTGGAAAAACTTCATTGCGTAGAGTGAGATAACTAACGGAAGATAAAGATGTTCTGCTCTGATTGAAGATCTCATAAATATAAAGTACAGAAAAAAAAACAAACAAACAAACAAAAAAGAAGGCTGTCTTTAAAAAACAACATTTTCAGTTGGGGAAAGTGAGGGGCCACACACAATGATGGATCAGGGGAGGTTCAGGGCCTCCAAATTTGAGCTTCTTTTCCAACTCATGTCAGCTGTGTGACTCTCATGGAGCTGGACATACATGTTTTTTGAAAGGAGATAGGTGATATCTACCCTCACATATCTGCACTTAAGCTTAATCTTAATCACTACAAAACAGATGTACTGCCCACACTGAACTAGACCTTTTCTCCCTTTTATTTTGCATATGCTTCTTTTAGAAATGGGCAAAAATTGTAGTTGTTTTCTTTTTTTCTTTTTTTTTTTTTCCCCCCCCCCCCCCTTTTTTTTTTAAAGTAATTTTCTGCCAGTATTTGGAATCACATGTCAAAGCAACATCTGGGCCTCCAAAATTAAAAACTTCTGCCACCATCTACCTCCATTTTTTCTTCCTCTTCTGTTCAAATTATTTTGTTTTCTGTGTTACTTTTTCCCTCTATTTCTTCCTTTTTTTTTTTCTTTTTTTTTTTTTACTTGCTATTCTCAGTTTTTCCCTTCTCATTTCCGCTTTGATTCTCCTCTGCTTGTTCCCTCTTGCAAGCAATTTTTACTTTATTGAAAACAATACCAGACCTATTACATAGCTGCAGGGCTCGCTTGCATTAACCTTAAGATTGCCTCACACCTCACTGTGTAAGAAGTTCTTCTCTATGTCTTTGTTTGCCCTCTCCATCTATTGTCTCTAGTTATTGTCTTGTCTGGCGCCTGTATAATAATAGGGGGACACTGCACAAGGGAGTTGGGTCTCATTCTTTATTTTGTTTTTGTACAGAAGCTACCCCAGTGGGGTCCTACAGCTGCATTATTTTAAATCCAAAAAAAAAAAAAAAAAAATCTGGAAGTTGTAAATACAGTTTATATGGTTATCTTCATGCAAGTCTGCATATGTCAAAGCAGGAAAAAGAGGCTTCTGTAATACTGAAAATCCTCATTTTCTCCAGCTTTTAGCCTTGCAGGCCTTATTATTTTCATAGTGATTGTGTTCCTGTGTTGACCAACTTTCGATGCAGACAGACTTGCATGGCATCACATAGTGGGAACCCAGCAGTGTCCTCTGGAGACATGCAGCAATGTTACTTTCACCTACATTGGACTGCTTCTAAGACAGCAGTGCTGAGATGGGAGAGGAATGAGGCCTGAAGCACTGAACAACATCCCAGCACATTTTCTTTGTGTCTAACCTCCATTTTATGTCAGTGTAAACTGATGCACGAAGCTACAACCAGGAGCAGTGTCCTGCACATCTGTTTCAGAGACAGTACAGATCCATCTTCTCTCCCTGCCTCACAGCGATCACTTTGGATGAGAAGTTAAAAAATGCAGAATGCATTCATGCAATCCTGAAGTAATTACCTTCCCAGAAACCTGGGGAAGATGCTGGAGAAAATATCTTCTAGGCTTGGATTAAATATCGCGTGATTCATAGACGATCAAGATGATGATGACTTCAGTAAGGTAATTCCAAGACCAAAATAGATATTGTTACACATGAGTACAGTGGGGGAAAATGAACTTTTCTGAACACTGACACTATTTTACAAACAATGGGGATTTTTGCTGAGTGTACGTATGAAACCAAGCCTTAAATTCTGTGGACATAATTTCTGTTTCTACACCAGGCCTGTCTTGTACATCAGGATCCCCATCTGTTTTCCTAGTCATTGAAGTAGTGAGGCATGATTGTCATTCTCCTCAGACAGTCCATGATATTGCTGACAAAAACTGCTCAATGGCTATTGAAAGGGCACTTAGATATTTTGATATTGTTTGGAATAATTTGGAATAAAATTCCTTGGACTGTGAGAGAAAATCCTTTGTCTCCTCTGACCTGTTGAACACTTCTTAGTACATACTTGAGGCAGTATCAACACCTACTCAAGGAGACACCAGCCATACAGTGCCTCACCCACAAAGGTACTCAGTGTGCCAGAGCTCTCGGGACATGCACAGGACATGAGGACTTGCCTAAGCACAGAGCTGGCATTGCACTACTCCTCTCTGCATTTCATATCATCCACTATCATGAAAATTAACTCTATCCCAGCTGAAACCAGAACAATATCCAGACTGAATGTCTTCTGTTGTCTCTCACCTGTATACAATGCACCACTGTGTAGAGCTTGACTGTGTTTTTGTGATGACACAAAAGGGAAAGACCTTCAGTGCTGTAAGGAGGCAATGAAAACATAAGATGTAGCTGCAAGCAAACACATGGGACATATGATGCTTGCTTGATATAGAATTGCAGTCACCTCTTTATCCTATGGGCTGGGGCAGGTTGGATGCAAAAAGAGACTGTGAGAGGTTATAGAATCGTTCAGTTTGGAAAAGACCTCTAAGATCATCTAGTTCAACCTTTACGCTAGTACTAAATCCACCACTAAACCATGTTACCAAGTTCTACATCTACATGTTTATTGGAGACTTCCTAGGCAGCCCATTCCAATGCCCCACAACTCTTTCAGTAAAGAAAGTTCCCCTAAAACCCACTCTAAACCTCCCCTGGCCCAACTTGAGGCCATGTCCCCTCGGCTTATCACTTGGATAGGTCTTCTGAGCTTTAAAGAGTCCTGAAATGGCCTGAGAACCTGTGAGAGCAATCAGCCTTCCTTCCACTGAGCTCTGCAAGTGTGTGCCCTTATGGCATCCAGTGGGCTGGAGAGAGCTCTCTCTGATGCTGGGAATGGCTGTGAGGACACAACACAGCCCTGACCTACACCTGACTGCTGGCACTGCTCCTCTTCTCGGGGAACTGTAGAGTACAGCACACTACTGAAGACCAGCTCTCAAGGTTCAGCTGAAATAGCAGCCTGTGGTTGTCAGAATTGAGCAGAGACTTGTGTGGTCAGCACAAAAACCTCTGCTTTCTGGTGTGTAGTGTCAGCCTGGTGGGATTATCTCATGTGTGCTGCTTTGCTTTGTGGCATGCCCGGGTGGAGGGGATGTTATGTCCATGTTGCCACCGCTCTCCGTGTGACAGCGAGTGCTATCAGCTTTGTGTGTTTGAGAAAGGAAAGGTCAAACTTCCATGTGACACAGCTTTAAGAGGAAGAAAGAAACCCCGGCTGGGAGAGGTTTGTACTGAGATCAGCAGCAGTGGCCACAGAGAATCTGCAGCTGTTTTGCAAGCAGCACCCAGCTCTCCCCTAGCTCTGGGGAGATGTTTCTGCCCCAAGGCTGTCCTCCCCCATGCACAAGAGGGGCAAAGTGCAGTCCCTGCCCTGCTCTCTTCAAAGGCTTATCTGCAGCAGAAAGGCTTTAATACTTCTGTGTACTCCATTTAATAAAAATTCACAACACTCCTGTCTAAAGAAATGTCAAGCACGTGTCAAGTGATCACATCATTTCTTTGGTAACCTTCAAAAGGAGCCAGAAGAGTTTACTCTGCACTTTTCAAGTGTGAAGTGCCCATTCATTGCTCTTCATGCTTGTTCTTGAGTTTCTCTACTTGTTTCGCTACTTCCTGACTTTGCAGCCTCTCCCACTTACATCCTCTTTTCCGGACAGTTAGGTCCCTGCAGCAAAAAGCTGTTGCAAGGTGTGCAAGGATAGCAGATCTCGTTGCAAATTGGTGCTAAAGTGACACACCCATCCCTGGAGGTCTTTAAAAGATGTTTAGATGTAGGGTTTAGTGATCTGGTTTAGTGAAGGACTTACTAGTATTAGGTCAGAGGTTGGACTAGGTGATCTTGGAGGTCTCTTCCTACCTAAATGATTCTGCGATACTGTGATTCTGTATGAAATATTATATTTAAGCAATTAGGATGCCTTTTACCATGATTGCTCATTACCTACTAGGCAGCATTTGTTAATTATTACCATTAAAAGCTAAAATCTATGAAAAAAAAAAAAAAATGGTTACCCCAGTGCTTGCCTTCATTTTAGGAAGATCACAAGAGAACAAGAAATCTGATAGCCAGTCGGACATATACTGATTGAGCAAGAGCCTGCCTAGGCAAACAAGCATATTGCAAACTAAGGGCTTCCTCATAACTAGTTTTGCAATACATTTAATGTGTGTTATCCAGGAGAACAATAAATTTAATGTTTTCACTTCTCTTATTTCCCAGCCAATGGTTGTGTTGTGAGTTTTGTTTTCAAGTGGGTATGAAAAAGCAAAATTAGAAGAAGCAGAAATATATTATAAATTAAATCCTTTACTGGTCATCGTAATTTTGTTGGGTTTTGTTGGGTCTTACAGCTGTGATTTTGAGGTGGTGGTTGGGTTGTATATCCTGCCTAACTTGCCCGTGTACAGAGCTCATTACATCTCTGCAGGGAAGAGTCAAGGTCTGAGTGATTTCATGAGGTACCAAATGAAGAAAAACAGGAAACTCCATAAGGGTGAAACAAGAAAAAAACAGCGTTTTTTTTTTTTTTTTTTTTTTTTTTTTTTTTTTTTTCTTAAACATAACCCTCAGATGTTTTATGACTGACTCTTACTATCTTGACAGAATCTGGATTCTACAGGTCAACCATTGTGCCCAGATAACTCCTTACCTGAAAAGATATTTGAGACAAATAACAGGAGAAAAAAGGAAAAATATAATGGTACTCTACATATGTCCAGCACATGCAGCACAGCCTTGCTAGACCAAAACCTGGCATGCTAGCTGAGGCTGGGGTTTTACAGTTGAGTTACCCAAGGGAGAAGGTTTGCCATGAGGATCTGGGAGACCTCATCACTTAGGTACTAGTTTAAAGCTTCCAGACAAATGTGAATCCAAGCATGTTTCCATAGATTTGATGTTTAACATAGCTCGCTTTCTCAATAAAAGAGTGCCTATAAGAGGTGTGTTTTGTTCTAAAGTAGTCAATAACAATGCTATGCATTTTTCTCTTCCTAAAAAAAATGTTGTTCCTATAACTAAACGGCTTAGCTGATACTGAGTGATACTTGATACCTGAATTCCTGAGTTTTCTAAATAAGTTTCAGAGATGACATTGAGAAACACATTGATTTTTATGACCTTTGACAGTACCTTCCAACTGAACTACTCCTATTCTATTCTATTCTATTCTATTCTATTCTATTCTATTCTATTCTATTCTATTCTATTCTATTCAAGGAGGATTCCCCATGGCTTGTGGGCTCTGGTTGAAGTGAAGTTCCTCTGCCTGACCTCAAATGTCTTGTTGCTCTTTGTTTCGCGAGAAAAGCCTGGCACATGCAACACTAAAATAGAGTGTGGTGCCAGGCACTGTTCAAAAGACTCAGGCAAAGCAGAGCACATGGGGTTTAAAACACCATCTTCTGACTGTGGAGAGAGCTGCTGCTGAAAGGGACTAAGCAACAACTCATTCTGCAACACCCACTCTCTTTGTGTTTTCAGCTTGCAAAGAAGCAGCTCTCCTTACCCAGCAGCTTGGATGGACAAAGTTTGGTAGGATAACATTAAGTTAACATTTGTGGCATGTGTGGGTGGAAGCACAGGGGCTTCGAATCACTCATTACCACAGGGGAAAAGTTCTCACTATGAAGACTCTCAAAGCCTTTTTTTTTTTTTTTTTTTTTTAATTTTGTTTTAGTACTCAGAAAGAAAAAATAAAAAAAAATCTGTAACAATATTAATTCTGAGAATTTCTGAATTTATTTAATGCAATCTTTCCAGAAGTAAGTCTATAATCAGACTGAATTTTGGCAGGATGTTTGATGAAACAGGAACATAAAGATGCAGTATGCAAGGAAGAAGAATCTAAGCTATTTATAGTAGACCATCTGAACTCTTTCTAGTGACACATGAAAGCAAGTAATTAACCTCTTCTCTGGATTGTTATTTCTCTTTCTGGTGATTCCCCTTCCCTGGCATGAAGGTTAACAGTGGATGTTTTGTTAGAGTGTTGTTTTATTTTATAGGGAAAAAGACAGTACTTGTTAGGCAAAAATCTCTTGGTCTGGATTCTCTGACGCTTTTTCCTTTCACCAGCGCAGAAAAACTATGAAATAGTGATCTACTGAGATTTAACATCCCTATTGCTCAAAAGCAGAAACAAAAGACAACTTGAGTTTTGGGTACCTGGTGCAAAGGATTAGGTGTGAAGTATCCTGTTGCTGCCCTGCTGGTTTATCCCCATCTCGTTTTTGGGAAGTGTCAGAGGGCTGTGTGGTTGTGCCATGTAGTTCATGGACTTTGTTGAGAAGGTCTCAGTGTCCTGCTTGCTGCTGGATCTTTGTCTCATGGAGCTGGAAGAGATCACCACTTATGGGTCTCGCTGACTTCTGGAGTACTAAAAATGTATACTAGTTGCTGGTGCCACAGTGCAGCTGGCAGTTTAAATATATTTCACTGGTTTTATTTCCAGAAAGGAAAATGAACATATGCTTTTCTAAAGAATGAGCTGACAGCCAAGACATTCATGACAAAATGATCTAGTTTTCAGATAAAATGGGCCTTAATGAAGCAAGAATCATTTGGGTTTTGGAAAATGAATTGCAGATAAAACCTCATGGGATTTCTTCCTCCTTTGAATTGTTCATGCAATTCTCATTCACAAGTGAGAGCTACACAAACCTGGCAGGCAGATGAGTTTAGCAGAGCACAGCTTCCATGGCAACTTCCTATGTAGGGTCTTAGTCTGCATGCTCCTCCTCCAGTGACACACTGGTGACATTGAGTGGCACAGGTGACAAGCATCCTTGAATATGAAATGCATTTTCTATAAGGGCTCTGATTGTCCTGTCAGCTGGACACAGCAGCACCCACAGCTCAGTAGAAGAGTCCTGGGAGATCTGTACACTGCAGAGTCCCTGCCATGACCTCTACTGTATTATTTCTATGGACTTACATGTAGCTAAATAAAGGATATTGCATGTTTAGAATCATATTGTATGCTTATTCAAAACACTGAGCCTCTGGAAGGATTATCTTGTAGTGAAGTCATCTAATTTGGACAGATGGGGGAAGGGATCAGTGGAAAAAAGAAGTCTGAGCTGGTGGCTTGGCCACAGGCTTCACATGTGACTGTAGACAACTTGCACATAAGCACCCGAGTTTGCCATTTGTGGAGCTGGGCAGTACTTTATCGTTTTATTTCATCAGGGCAATGATGAGAGTATAGATCAAGTGATTGTAGAGAGGCTCTTGTAGGTGTTCCTTAATAGGAAAAAATAGATAGGGAATGTTATGTCTTCATATTTCTTGAAAGCCAAAAAGTTCCCCCCAAATACATATTAACGTACTCAAATCATATTCATCCAGCTGCAATCCAGCCCATTACCCACAAATCCCAGAGACAAATCCTAGCATTTACTCTGAGTGCCCAAAGAGCCAAGCTACTTGTATTCATGGCATCTCCAGTAGTCAGCTCCATTCAGCACTGTTCGTAGATTTTCCTGAGTTACCTATTTGTTTTTCAAGCAGCATTCAACTGTTTTCTGACTGTGTTCAACTGTTTTCTGACTATGCTAACATAAAAGATAATGAAAACTAGTCATTCACCAATGTTTCATGAATTTACATGAGCCTAACTGCACATAAAATATTACTTGGAACCTGACAACTGCCTTCATACATGCTGATGATCACTGTTTGTAATAGCAGAGACTGAAGAAAGGAGCAAGTGGTAAGCTTTATACAGCAAGTAAAGAGCAGAGGTTTATTAAAGTAGCTTTGCAAACTCTTGTGTTTAGTAATGAATTAGGAAAAGAAGCAAGGTAATTACAACCATAGAGCAAATGTAATAAATAGGTTAGTGCTTCTTTTTCAAATAGATTTACTGTTTTTATTCAAAAAAGAAAAAAAATAAAGTGATGCATGTGTCCTACAAGCCCTACATTTACAATCAGTAGATCTAATTACATTGAATATTGCTCCTCAAGTTCAAATGACTTTAGAATAAGCAAAGACTGTTAGCTAACTAGCAGCCAGGATTCAGAAAAAATCTCTGAGCTGAGGCAGTCAAACCACAGCACAGTGCCTTGTGACTTCAGGAGGGTGATCAGCTCTTGATTCACTGTTCTGAGATGAGCAGGCAACAGCCACTTCCTCTTGAAGGGTGTTGATATTGCAGCATACTGCCTTCAGGCAAAAAGTGTGTATCTTGCCTGCTTTCCCAGATATTTGCCAGTGTTCTCTCATGTCTCTTGCATCGATTCTGCTCGTACACTGATTTTTAAGAATGGCTTTCTTAACATTATCATCAGACACAGAACTTGAAACACTTCTGGCAGCTGGTTGCACGTCCACTCTAAGGAATGTGCTGCCTGTAGCTTTGATGAGGAGCAACCATTAACAAAATGGGGAGATATCTGTACATTTTTTTAATTTTTTTTTTTTGCTAGTGCATTACTAACCACATGGTAAATGCCAGATTGTATGAAGCTACAAATTTATGTGTTAAATGAGGTACATAAGCTAGTAAGCTAGTATATATTCCTACCCTTTGTCAGTGGAGAAGAAACCAACAAACAACCTGGATCCTAGCATTTGGAGGCTGTTGTTGACTAAAAGGAACCCATGGGCGACCATGTGCCTAACTTGAGTACAGAAATTAAATTATCTGTAATGCTAAATCAGTTATTAGTAGCTAACTCATTTTCACTGTGTTTAGGCATGGCCTTCTCTTTAGAAGGTCTTGAAGACAGCTAGTTGGAATGATCCAGAACAAGCACAGGGACAGAGGTCACCAACTGCAGAAACCATTTATGTTCAGTGCTTCAGCTTGTTTGGGGGAATTATGTTTTAGCAGCCCAAATGTACTCACAGGTACTTAAAGATGGGTGGAATTGATTCAGGGTTCACTACCCTATGGGTCTGGAACCTTTATCTAAGTGTAACAGTTGCAAATATCTTCCTTGAGGTCATTTTTCTTCTCATTGAACACCACAAATGGTGCTAATCCATGCAGGATGGTCTACCCATCAAAATTATTTCAGGGAGATTTCTAGGACACTTTTTTCTAACTCCTAAGAGTAGTAATAGCTATTCAAGATAAGGAAATAACTGCAATGGACCAAAGGCTCTTTAAAAGTATGTGTCCTGTCAATGCAGGGCAATGCAGAGGTGATACCTCCAATTGTGTTGTCAAACTGTGAATAACAAAGGTCATTCTTGAGGGTCTGATTACATGATTAGTGATGCTGTTTATGCTTGTCCAGGCAGAATATAGTGCACATAGTCATACTTGTGTGAATCAGCCCGAATGCATGTTCTGATTTTTTGTTTGTTTTGTTTTTCCTTCCCTACTCAAAGCCTTCTGATACAAAATTAGCCTACCAACATTTTGTGAAAATATATAGGTAGAAGAGTTTCCACTCTTTCAAGCTTGAGACTGTGACGGTTATCTGATAATAGGAGTCTCATTGTCTCATTGCTGTCTTCACATGACCTGAAACCACAGATCAAAGAAAGGAGGAACAGAGCAGTGAAAGAACAAGTCCTAATTGGTGGTTTTACTGCCAGCCAAAAGTGATCTTGTTCACTCACGTCTCTTTTGTTACTGGTTTCCGTCATGTGTTTTTGTCAGTTCTAAATCTTGTCCCCAAAAAGGGCAATGTGCAACTAAAATCTTACCTCGTGATGTCAGGCAGCTTCATGACTTTGCATTAGAATCTTTCTTGTTTCTAAAGATTAACTTATCTTTTGCCCTTCTGAGGGCAATTAGTCCTCTTTTTGTTGTTGACTTTTAAAAATAGTTCTCCCCACTTGGTTGTTTTATTTTGAGTTTAATTCCTAGAAGGTGGTAATTGTTATACACACTTCAAGTCTTACATATTCATGACTAAAACCAGCCAACGAAACAAAAATGCCCACCAAACTTTAAAAGACATAATTCTGAAGAACACCCATCCCCCCCCAAACTTATTTTAAAAGTAAACACAAACATAACATATTCATTGTTATGTTTTAGCAGTGCAAAACGTATCTGTAAAACTTAGTTGCAAAGTATTTTGAAGTGTTTCCCCTGACACTCCAGGCACAGGTGATTCAGTTTGACTTGACATGAAGGGAGTTTTCGGTTTTTGCAACATCTCTAGCTTGCTCAGCCAGAATAGTATTGACTGATCAGATGGTCTCACCTAGTATTTGTAGCAGAGGATACTGAGAAAAGAATAGGGTACCAGACTGAAATGGCATCATCAGAACTTCACCCTGCACAAATTGTAACTTTCTGTACATTTTAGAACTGCTCAATGACCAGATTAAATAAACAGCACAGTGAAATGCTAGGATCATGTGGATCTGTTCCTGTCTCCCCTCTAAATCTTGCTTGTCATTGTTCCAAATTCCCAGCTGTAAGAGAAAAAAATATCACTGATTAAATATGATGCAGTGAATGCTCATGAGTTGATTAATTTACAAGTCACATGATTAAATCAAAAGGTCTGTTATTTGAGGTGTGATTTTTTTTTTTCTTTTTTTTTTGTCTTTTCAAATAGAAACTTCTACAATAAGCTGAAAAATAAGCAATAGATGCACACATATGTTTAGAAGAAATATTCATCCACAAGTCTTTAATAAGAATGTCTGCCATGTTTTGGAAGTACAGATTTACCCTGCAGATATGTTGATTTGCATTAATATATTGTTCCAACAATAGCTACACAGACAGTAAAGAGGAAAAAAAAAAAAAAAAAAAAAAAAAAGGACACCTCTGCCACCCCAGTTTGTTGTCTGAGAGATCTTGTAGTGAGTGTCAAAGGAAAGAGAGGACTTTGCTAGAAAGTGAAAACTGCATCCCAATAATATTTAAAATAATTATGTTTTAGACAGAGTTTGCAAATACTTTCCTAGGAAGATTGTCTGACTTGGGATCTCTTCCAGGATGCCAGGCTGGGAAAGAAAGTGGTACCCTAGTAGGAAATTGGATTGTATCAGATACCAGCCAGAAAATATTAGTAATGCAGCTAACAGAGTTATGAAAACTCTGTTCATTCACCTCAAACCTCAAATCATTAAGATAATTATTTTTTATTTACTGTGTAAAACAGGACTGAGGATTTCATCTGAAGAATCCTGTACATACTCCAGTAAAACTCATGGAAAAGAGAGCTTTATTTTCTGGTAAAAGAAGAAATATTCAATATTGTATTTGGGAGAGATGCATTGTATGTCATCATGATTTCCACCATTGCTATAAGATTATGATGCAGAAGGATAACTCAGGTACCCCCTTTGTGTCCCTTTTTGTCTCTGTTTTCTATCAATTAAAAATTAACAGTTAACCATGTGTTTAAATCTGGACAGATCTATTCTTCTAGATGCTGGTATGTAATATATCTATGGCAAGAGTTTGTCCAGGTAAAACTATCCAAATACTGTTAAAATCTTAGTCAAGAGTCATTTTCTAAATGTTAGGACAGCAACTGCAATAAGGTTTTAACCAGCCAAGTTCCTAGAGTATGAATATATAATTTTGATTATGTAGAATGAAATCAAAAGTGCTCACACATAATTATTTGGCTGACTTTTCATCTTTCCCCTAATGTCTATAAACTCTAGTTTCTTTGATTACAACCTGCTTACCTTGGAGGGTCACAGCTTGCTTGGGAAGAAATCACTTTACAAGGTAGAAGTTTTCCCTAGAGGCAGATATAGCCAAGAGGCCAGATTAGATTATTCACAGCCAACTTCTATATTAACTGTAGTCTACATGAAGCATTTTCTATCAACCATGGTTACCATGTTGTTAATTTTACTGATGGATTCATTGCACTGGTCACATTTTAAGCTTGAAATACAATTCTTTTCTTTAAACAAAGCATTAATTGAGTTCCACTGTGCAAACAGCATGAGTGCTCAAGATTTATACCCAATTATTAATGCAAATATAAGAATTTGGAAAATAATTTGGGACAGTGTTTCAAACCTGAAACAGCAATCAAATCTAGATGATGAATTACTTAACTTGAAAAAGTAGTGAAGAGGAAATAAACTCTAATTGATGTTTGAACTGTTTAAGATGATTAATTTGCCCTAAATTGAATACACTTTGGGTTGAATCCATTGCACCTGAGACCACATATATAAAGGGTACATGTCTATATTCTCTCCCGAAGACTAGTCAATGCCTTTTTAAGGCTTTGAGGATGGGATGGAGAATTGATTAAATCAGATCAAGCGTTGTTCATTTTTCTTCCTTGCCTATGAAGTAGATTCACCTGGATTTAGCCTACTTAGGTGATTTATTCCTGGGTATTTAAAGTTTATGTCAAATGAAGATTACCTTTAGTATACTTATTCAACCTGTGCAAGTCAAGAACGTACAATGGTACTGTATATAGAAGGCTACCTCCAGAGTGGTCTTTGCTCCCCAAAAGTGGATAATAGTAGGAAAAATAATCTTCAAGATGATTCTTGAGGACTCCTGAGATATCCTTTTCATGAATAACAATGTGTCTGGGAAGGGGTGTACCCTGTTGACTAGGCCCTTGCCTGAGGCTTAGCTAGCTGACCAGACCATGAGGAACTGGTGGATATAGCAGCTAACAGAGTGAGAAGTTGCAAAAGACACAGAGTACC
This sequence comes from Oxyura jamaicensis, assembly GCF_011077185.1. NCBI lineage: Eukaryota > Metazoa > Chordata > Aves > Anseriformes > Anatidae > Oxyura > Oxyura jamaicensis. Next base: position 196,268,758 of record NC_048893.1, on the reverse strand, counting down.
TTGAGGGTTGGAAATTTTCAAAGGTGTTTAAGGGAAGTCATGTGAGAGACTGCCAAACCCCAGTGACATCTAAAATGCAACACTGGGGATTTCTGGGGAATTGAGATGTCATAGCCTGAGGAACCATTTCAGTAACAACTGGTATGACTGAGACAACCAAGTGTCTATTGCAATTATCAATTTTGTGTACAAATACAGCAAAAGGGGGAGCAACAGGGAAAAAGTAACTAGGAGGGTTGTTTATTTAGGAAGAGACACAAGGGCAGAGGAAAGGGAGGCATCAAGGTGGACTGGGAAAGAACAAGTTTAGGAAATAGGGAGACAGGGAAAAAATGAGTGTTTTATATGTAAGCAAGTGGTTGGTCAATATATTTTTCTGGCCAAACACTGTGCCCAAACAGAGCACTTTACCTCTTTTTATTATTAAAATATGTTTCAAATTTCTGCATAAGTACAATTGCAGTTCTGTGAGATGTTTGCCAACTTCACTATCTGATGAATAGGACAAGAGGTAAAGAAAAGGAAGAAGTGAATCTAGAGAAAGGTAAGAGGTGAGACAGGTAACAGGGATGTATAGACTGCTGTCAAAGGGCAGCTCCTACTGTCTGTGGGGTGACAGGCCCAAGGTGCCTGCAACACTTATTTCATTTTCTGGAACTGAGTAGGCACCAATTCCATTCTGAGTTCCATAAAAATTCTTTACTAGAACCCATTCAACAAATAATTCAACTTTAGGCTTTTGCTACTCTTTAAAGACCAGCTGTGCTTCTGAGAAAATCTACTTTGTCAGGAAGGTCTGCAGTTTTGCATGCTTGGGCCAGTTCTGATCCAGCAAACGAATTCTGTGAGTCATTGGGATTTAGGAAATTGACTGTTGTGCAAAGTAGATCAGCTGTAATTACAAGAAAATGACTGGAAGAAAGGAAAATATTTTAAATAATGAAAGGATCTCAGTCTGAGATGAAATGTTTTTTTTTTCAGAGAAGTTCAACCGTCTGCCTCAATATGGAGTACAAGTGCATATTTTCTGTTCTGGAGTATTCAGTTTAGAGTCTGACTTTGAGCAAGGTAAAGAAAAGCACAGCAGAAAACATGAAAGACCACAGATAAACTCCGTAAGGAATCAGTGCTTTGGTTCTAAGTCAGTTGTTCTCCTAGACAGTATCTCACCCTTTGGTTTCTTAAAGAAAAAAGCCTACTGATAAAGCAAATGACATCAATAGGATTATATATCAACTATTTATTCTACAAAGGTTTATTTCACCAAAGGTCTTAAATATGGCAGTTTCAAAAGTACAGAAACAATCTATCACAGCATTAGCTGGAAAGACTATTATATACAGAAGTATTTCTGTATATCACCGTTTCCTAAAATATGAAGACTCACTAATTTATATTCTAGGACTTTTAGGGTTATTCCAACATCATCTTCATGGTGAGAGATGGAACTGATTTTGCACTGCCTTTTGCATGCAATGAGACAGTATTATTCAGAGGTTCCCTGTGTCCTTAGGCTCTTTAGAGAAAGAGCAGGACTTGTGGATTTTTTACTGGCTTGGGAAATGTATTTCCCAGTCCTGAGGAGGTAACCCACCATGACTGAACTCTAACTATTGATTCTAACTCATTACTGGGTCCAGCTTTTAACAGATAAAATACATATCAATTTCAGTGCACAGTGTTACCAGTGGTTGTCCATCAGCCAAATTTCCTTCACTGAAAAAACAGTTTCAGAGACTTGAGATAAAACCTTGTAAAGATGCTCCCAATTCACGTCAATGACTACTGCACCAGCCTGGGACACAGGTTGTTCAAAATGCTCCAACTGCCTTTAACAGATATTTTTGTTGAAGCTTACAACATTGAGAAAAACAAATATTAACAGCAATCAACTTCCATTCAGCTGAAATTATAAGAGCAAGATGCTTTCTTATGTGTCTAATCCTCAGACCATATGATACTGATATGTTCCAGTGAGAAGAAGAAATACAAGGTCCTTTCCTCCCAGTGCTTCATGGTTCAGCTGCCCACAAACCTTTTAAATTTTTTCTTCCCAAAATAAGCAACAGATGATGCTTCTAAATACACTCAGTTTGAAAGGAAAACAAAAGTGAAATAAAGTGCTTCCAGATCATCCTGGGGAGTAGATACCTTGTCAGGAAATTAGGAAATGTGCATGACTAAATATGAAGGACAGTAGCGATTTTTGATGTCCTTCTTTGTGATGTCCACTCTTTTCCAAGCATTCTTAATTTATAATTTTTCATGGACTATCTAGGATTGAAACATAATCATAAACAACAAGGAGACATCAGAAGCTGTAAAACCCAAATACAGTAACACATTTAATGAATGTCAGTAAGATTTTAAACTGTGGCCCAGGATTTTCCAATATAGATATCAAGCACATCTCTTTAAGCACTGAGATATGTAAATGATCTGATAGTTAAAGATTACTTAGAGCACTCACCAACCTAAATGTGAGATCAAACAAACTATTTGCATATTGGTGACCAGTTCTAGCATCTGTACTTATAATTAACTTTAGTTTTCCCGTGTCTTAGTTTCCAGTTGTATGGTAGGACTACTTACCCAGTTTGATTGAATATGTGGAATACACTGAATAATTGGAAAATTTGACTGTCTTGTACAACCTAACTAAAATTCCATTTACGGTGTTTAGGGCTGTTAGAATCACTCCCATCTTGATGATGTCCTCAAAAATTTACAATATAAGATAGACAGTGTGTGGACACAGCCAATGTGGAGAATGCAATGTGCCACTAAGATCAGTGTATTAGCTGTATTTCAGCTAAGTTAGATACAAAATGTTTCATATGGAAAGATGACCTTTAACAAAACACTCGCCACACTCCTGGTGCTTTACAGGGAATTGATAATAACACTTAATTAGACGTTTGAAGTTCATGGGAAAATACTGAGTGCTCTGTTGTATATGTTAGCTTTAGAAATCAGACTTGAAATAATCATTCAGCAAATGCATCTGTTCACCATCAGTATTTTCCTGTAACATTCTGATTTCTTAATTAGTGGGATCGAATACTAGAAGAGATACTGTGTTTCTACTGTTTTCCCTGAGGGCTACTTATCATCCCTTGATGACCATGTCAAACTCCCATTCATTTTTGCAATAACCATTTCCTATCCAAGGGTGTAATTTAGCCTAGGGAATTTATCAGCTACAAAATAGGCATTAGCTGCTCAGAAGAGGCAATAATACCATATTTTAACTCATCCCATAGTCATTATGTTTGATGAGGCTATTTCTAAGTCTGTCACTAAGGGAAATGTCATTAAAGCTGGAAGGCTCCAGATGTTTGGAGCTGCTCTGTAAGATGACTTCAACAAAACAAGTTTATGGGGCAAATATATGTGGTATGTAATTCAAGAAAACTTCTAGTGAATCCAAAGCCAGTTCATTGGGTGGTTCTGAATTCACACTGAACCAAGGGCAAAAGGTAGATTAATGCTGTTTCCAGAAGGACTCTGGACCGGGCTGCTGGTCAGAGAAATGTCTTTTCATGATTTTATTCACTGTTTAATGAAAAATTGCTCTGATCTTCCAAAGAAAAAAGTATAATATTAAAACAAAACAAGACAATTCCTCTCTAGCTTCACAGTCTTCTGCATTTCTGGTATAGAAAACCCTGCAACGACATTGATGTAGGTGAATGTTTATCTGTGTGCATATATGTAGGTAGCCATGTATGTAGTGTGTATTAGTGTGTGTTGTATGTTGCGTGTGGTTAATGGAACTTTTGGACTCTGGCCCATTTTCTTGAATTTATTATTATGTAATAACAGCCTTTTTTACATCTGTAAGGACAGCAAATAGCATAGAAATAAATGCTCGCTCTTTCCCTTGTTCTGCTCTCAGCAAAGAGTAGAAATCTGAAGAAAGCTGGAGGAAGGGGGAATCTTCTGAACTCCTGATTACCAATAGACCTCTCAGTCCTCTCTCTTATTTGTGATTAGGTGTTATGACACCTAAGTCAAGCGAAGTGGGTGGCATCCACTCTGCCAGATCTTTTAAAATCTGAGCCAAGAAGACCTGGTTAACCTATTTTGAACACTCTATCTTGAGAGTTGTAGTATCTCATTGGTGTACAACACTGTAGTTTCTCTCCCACTTTGTGATGTCTTTCTAGATCCGCCAGGTAGTGTTTTTGACTTTTAGGAATTAGCAAGGCATAAGAAAGTACTAGCTTTACTCTAAATGTAGGGAATTCTGTGCCATATGCAGGGAGAAATAGGAGGTGAAAGCTAATTGTGCAGGTGACAAGGCCCAATTGGTTTGTCTTGGTGTTGAATGTCCTTAATTATCCTGTACTCCATAAGGCCACAGAAATTTACCTTCTTCTGCACTCAGGCGTATAGGAGAACAAAACCTTAACTGCATGTACCTGAAGTTGCTGCAAGTTCTGAGCAAAGACAGATAGAAAGGCTAAATCCAACCTTCTGGTCTTGCAGGAAAAAAAAAAAAAAAAGTAGACAATTATTTGGATACTGCTGAGATATAATGAACAAAAAGAGAAAAAGCCTTCTGGAGAAGTATCAGCAAGCTGTCTAGACTGTATGGAAATGTATAGAAAATAAAGTGTTTTCTTTATCAAATCAAACTAAGAGTGAGAACAATTGTAGTTAAAATAATTGGGTGCCATGGGGTGAATAAGTCAAATAACTTATTTGCCTTCTTGGAGGGATGAGTTCCAAAGTGCAACAGAGCTGGAAAATCATCTATAGCTTGAAAGAGCATATCTTGTTAAAAGAAGTATAAGAAAAAGCAAAAGTATAAGAAAGCAAAGTATAAGAAAGACTATGTCAATGTATGTATCTATGATACATAGTGAACAAAGACATAGACAGGTAGACATATAGAGTCCATAACCAAGAGTCCAAGATGGACCTTCTTCAACTAAGTTTTACACAGCATAGATCAAGATGATTTGGAGAATTTAAAAAAAAAAAAAAAAAATTTTTTGGAAGAAAAAAAAAAAACTTACACAAAATCAATCTGGGATGAATCATTCAATATGAAAAGCATTTTATCAAACCTAAGACTTCAGGGCAGACTCAGAAAATAGAGAATGTACAAATGACAGAGTCATTAGTAAATAGTTAAATAGTGTGAGAGAAAGAAGCTAAATTATTCATGTTGACTGCTGAGTGTCTGCAACAGCATTTAGGGGTCTGGTCAAAAACAAACAAACAACAACAACAACAAAAAACAACAACATTAAACTACTTCCTTTCAGAAATGCTAAGGTATGTCTTTCAAGGGAGTTTCACCTTAAATTCTATGACGTAAGTGAGAGCAAAAGAGGTTTTTGCATTGTTTGTACTCTATATTTAAAATCAAATAACTGTTGAGGTGGAAAGGCACCTCAGTAGACTAGTCCCAACTCCTGCTCAAAGCAGGGTCAGATACAGTTATTTTCCCAAGGCCTTGTCTGGTTGGGTTTTGGATACCTTCAAGGATGGAGACTCTAAAACCTCTCTGGGCAACCTGTTCCATTGTTTGACCACACTCACTGTGAAAGAGTTTATTCTTATATTTTATCAGTATTTTCTGAATTTCAGTGCCCATTGACTCTTATTCTATCACTAGAATAAGTGAACCAAGAGGAGTTAGACTCCATCTTCTTTTCTTTCTCTCATCAGGTATTTATACACATTGACCAGATCCCCCTGCACCTTTTCTTCTCCAGGCTGATCAGTTATAACTCTCTCAGCCTCTCCTAATATGTAAGACCCTCCTCACATATTGTCATGTCCTTTTGTTAGACTCATTCCAGTATGTCCATGGGGAGCCCAGCACTAGACATAACACTGCATTTGTGTCTCACCAGTGCTGTGCAGAGGGGAAGGATCGCTTCCTGTTGGTGACATTCTGCCTAATGCAGCCCAGGAAGCTGATGATCTCTTCTACAAGGGTCCACTGCTTGTTTGTGTTCAGCTTGGGATCCACCAGGACCCCCCGTTTTTCTCTGCAAAAGTACCTTCCAGATGTCAGCCTCAGCTTGTCCTGGTGCCTGGGGTTGTTACCAAGGACAGTATACCTTTCCTTCTCTTGAACTTCATAAGGTTCCTCTTGGCCCATTTCTCTAGTCTGTCAAGGTCCCTCTGAATGACAGCATCAGCCATTCCTCCCCATTTTGTACAGCCAGCAGACTTGCTTAGGCTGCAGCCTCTCTCATCCATATCCTTAATGAAGATTTTGGGCAGTGTTGGCCTGAGTTGGGACCCCTGGGCCCAACACTACTGACAGATAACCAGCTGGGCTTTGTGCTGCTTACATAAAAAATGCTTTAATCATGCCTATAGCATTAATGCCCTGGAATACCAACATGCTGTACTCACAAGAAGAGAAAATGGGGAAAAAGAGAAACTATCAGGCTGTGAAGACTTAATCTCAACCACTGGCTTTGACTCCTAATCCTAAAAAGGAAACATTTTCCATCCAAGACTGACAATATGGGGAGTAATCTCTCCACTTTTACCTCTGCCTGCTCCTCTGCAGTGCATGGGAACAAAGTAGAAACAAGAAAATATGTCTTTACAGGGCTGACTAACAGCAGCTACAGCAGGGATGTTGTTCATAAAAGTAGCATCCTGCTGATGCTTCTTTCTTTACAGAGAGGCATTAGACAGCTGTCATCAACAGAGATGCTCTCTCTGTTTGGATATTGCATATTTTACTGAATGTCACCACCCATTTTTTCCTCTCTCCACAGTGGTCACAGCATGATTAGCAGAAGAATTCCGTTCTGGTAGAGAAATAAGAACCTTCACTGCAGTTAGATTAATTAATCTGCAAATATGAGAATTTTCTTACTCTGAGGACCGAGTAGAATACATTAACCCAAAAGAGTTTAAGTTTTTGTCAATATAACACTTAATAGTTCATTTTTTAGACGAACTAAATAAAGGTTGCTAACCAGTTTGAATAAATCAATTTAAACATTACATAAATGCATGAGATGGCATCTAGTTTCTTTTATAATAGGTCAGCATTATGCAAAATTTCTCCATTACAATAAGGGTATGTCAGCTGTAGAATATATTATTCTAGAATAGCCAAAGCTAGAATATATTAATACATAATGATGAAAGAAGCTATAATATCAAATGTATTTCCATCTAATGCAGAAATCTGTCTTCCATATAAAAACTAACAAATCATCTTTCCAGTATATCAGACTTTAACTGTCCTACAACAGATACTTTTCACAACAGTGTTACATGAGTGGTAGTATATAGTGCAGTATATACAGTGTATACAGTATATACAGGCCCCTTGTAGCATGATTGATTTCTTATTCTGGTATTGTGATTACTAGTTTTTTTTTTTTTTTTTTTTTTTTTAAGTAATCATAGGATCTTCAGTTCCATACATATATTTATACATATATATATGCGTATAGATATATATATGCGTGTATATATATATATTTATATATATATATATACACGCATATATATATGTATTTCAGTTTGATTGTCCAAAAAGATCTCCTTCCTCATAATTATTTTCGAGGGCATGTACTCACTGGCTTCCTTCATACCAAACATTCATACAGACATCAGTTTTGCATATTTCACATTTACCTTAAACATTTAATGGAGACTCAGTTCTATTTTTCCATGGATTCTTGTAAACATTTGTGTTTACCTTAGAAGTTTCACTATCCCTTTTTAATATAAAAACCAAGACACTGTTGGATTCATAGTACCTTTTGCATTTTTTTGTCAGTATCTTTCACTATCTCAGTATCTTTCGCAAAGCGAGCGTCTGACAATCTTAGTGTGAGATACACTGTCTAAGTTACTGGTTTAAACCATAACAGGTTTAAATGGCCTAAACCAGTGAGGTGGTCACTACTGAAGGGTGAGATTGCTTTGAAATTATCTGGACTAAAACTTCTGTATGGATTTACTTTTCTTATTTCATTGTTTACCTTGAAGAATACTGCTGTGAAATCACCGCAATTGGTGTTGACCATTAAACTAATCTATATTCTTAATTAAATCCATGAAATTAAATGTAATTGTAATTTAATTAAATTTAATTGTAATTTTAATTGTATTTATTAGCCAGATCTTTAAAACATTTTTTTTTTTTTTTTTTGTGACCTGTCTCTGCTCAGCTTTTCTCAGTGGCCTGTTGTACAGCCACTCCATAGGATGGAGAGTGTCAGGTAATCATGCCAAGAGCAGTCCACCTTGTTAATATCTATGCTCAACTCAAAGTCCCTACATTTTTATTGCTGTGATGGAATCTAGTTACATATTGTTATACATTCTGTATCCTTAAAAATGCATTCATTTCAAAAGAGTAGGCTATTTAAAAGTTAATAAAAGATGAGAAACCATCATCTTTTCTTTTACGATTAAAATTTTAGCAAGCATAAGATACTACAATTCAGTAGAAAATAATATTGTGCCTGGCTTGCTGGCCATTTTTAACTGAATTAATTTTCCAGGCTATTCTTAAGAATTTAAAATTTTCATTTGCAACAGATATCTTCAGTAGAGTCTTAACATGAGATAACTAGGCAGATAGCAGTACCTTATGACATATTTAGATACAGGTCCTTATTGAGTTGAATCAGAGTATCTCTGAAGAGCTGGGTTCTGATCTTGCTTCGTTCTCAAATGAGAAGTTTTTCTTCTGTGACGGTGTGTTGGGTCTGTCTGGGATGGAGTCACCTTTCCCTGCAGCAGCCCACACAGTGGTGTGCTCTGCACTCGTAGCTGGAACAGCACTGGTATCACTCCAGTGTTGTGTCTATTGCTGCATAGTGTTGGCACAACATCAGAATTCCCTCCAAGCCCCCAAGAGCCAGCAGGCTGGGGGTGGGCAATTGATGGGGAGGGGACATCACCAGGGCAGCTGACCTAAACCAACCAAAGGGATATTCCATAACACCTGATGTCACACTCAGCAATAAAAGGGGGCCTCTCATGGGGGAGGGTCTCTCCTGAACAACTGGTATGCGTTTTGAGGCCCTGCTTCCCGGGACGTGGCCGAACATCGCTCGTTGATGGGAAGTAGAGAATAACTTTTTTTTTCCCTTCTCTACGTGCTTCCGTGCAGCCTTGTTGTTTCTTTTGTTTCTTTTTCTCCCCATTCCCCTTCCCTTTAATTAAATCATTCTCATCTCAAACCTTGAGTTCTTTGTGTTGTCTTTTCTCCCCCTTCCTCTTTGAGAAGGGGAGGAGTGAGAGCGCGATTGTGGTGGAGCTCGGCTGCCCACTCGAGTAAAACCATCACAGACGGAGATTCTGGTCACTAGTTCGTAACAAAGTCTGATACAAAAAGAAGTATTGCTGTGCAAAGGCCTTGGATTAGAAGAGTCAAGATGCAGTAATCTCTCCAGAATTTTTGAAGAATTTATGGCTCTCTACAATAGGGGTCACAGCATGGGTGGATAGGGAAAGAAAAACTGATGTCATCTACCTGGACATGTGCAAAGCATTTGACACTGTCTCCCATTATATCCTTCTTTCTAAATTGGAGAGACATTGATTTGATGGATAGACCTCTCAGTGAGTAAAGAATTGGCTGGACTCAGAGAGTTTGGCAGAAGTCAAAGAGTTCTGATCAATGGCTCAATGGCCAGGTGGAGATCAGTAATCAGTGATGTTCCTCAGGGGTCAGTGTTGGGACCAGCACTGTTTATCATCTTTAGCAGTGACACGAACAGTGGAATTGAGTGCACCATCAGTAAGTTTGCTGATGACAACAAGCTGTGTGGTGCAGTCTACGCACTGGAGGGAAGGGATGCCTTCCAGAGGGACCTGGACAGGCCTGAGAGGTGGGCCTGTGCAAACCTCATGAGGTTCAACAAGGCCAAGTGCAAGGTCCTGCATCTGGCTCAGGAAAAAAAAATCCCAAGCCCAAATACGGGGTGAGTGGAGAATGGATTGAGAACAGCCCTGAGGAGAAGGACCTGGGGTTGTTGGTGGAAGAGAAGCTAGACATGAGACAGGAATGTGTGCTTACAGTCCAGAAAGCCAACTGTATCCCAGGCTGCATCAAACGCAGCGGGGTCAGTGGGGAGAGTGAGGGGATTGTCCCCCTCTGCTCTGCTCTTGTGAGACCCGACTTGGAGCCCTGCGCTCAGCTCTGGGGCCCCCAGCACAAGAAGGTCATGGAAATATTAGAGTGGTTCCAGAGGATGGCCACGAATATGATCAAGGGGCTGGAGCACCTCTCCTGTGATGAAAATGTGAGAAAGGTGGAGTTCTTCAATCTGGAGAAGAGCAGGCTCCAGAAGACCTTACAGCAGCCTTCCAGTACCTAAAGGGGTCTACAGGAAAGCTGTGGAGGGACTCTTTGTCAGGGGGTGTAGTTATAGGTTAAGGGGGAATAGCTTTAAGCTACAAGAGGGTAGGTTTAGATTAGATAGTAGGAGGAAATGCTTTACTTGGAGGGTGGTGAGGCACTGGCACAGGTTGCCCAGAGATGCTGTGGATGCCCCATCACTGGAGGTATTCAAGACCATCTTGGATGGGGCTTTGAGCAACCTGGTCTGGTGGGAGGTGTCTCTGCCTATTGCAGGAGGGTTGGAATTGAATGATTTTTAAGTTTTTTTTTTTTTTTTTTTTTTTTTTTTTTTTTTCAACCTGAACCATTCTATGATTCTATGATTAATTTTAGTTTACATGCCTAGAATCCACACCTTAACATTTAAGCAGCATCTAGAATACAATAATGAAAATTATCCCAAGAGAATATATGATCTAAAGCGAAAAGAGAACAACTGGAAATGGATTAAGAAAATAGAAAGTTAGATAAATTAGGAAGTTATTATTATTATTATTATTATTCCATTGGAGAAGAATAAGGAGTGAATGATACCCTGCTGTCAAGAAAATATTGCATAACATGCTGGAAGAGCCAATGAAGGTGACTGACAAATGTAATTCCACACAATGAAACTTTAGAGAGAAATGCTTTAAAGCCAAAAACAATCAGTAGAAGAGAGAATACATACCAGAGTAAAGAACTTTGCATTGGCATGGATCCTTGGATGCAGTGCATGTTACATTAATATGACATTACATAGCCTTGTTAAAGACAGCATCGTACTCAAAGCAGTTGGTTTCATGTTTTAGGGCATACTCTAGAGAAAAAGCTCCAGAGAGATCTCACCTACTGTCAAGGGCAGAAGAATTTGTCTACCCTGAAAGTGAAGACAGTAATAGCGATTAGCTCAGAACAAGCTCACAGAACTGTGAAAAATAACCTTTTCAAGACAGGGACAGGAGGACCAAAAAGGTAAGTAGTACAATCTGGTTTATACATCATAGAAGACAACAGGAAAGTAGAAGTAAAAATGCCTGAACTATGGCCGGTGAAGCAAATAGGGTTTTGAAAGACTCAATTCATGTCCCATTCTGAGAGAGAGAGAAAGAAAGAAAATGAATAAATAAAACAAAGAAGGAAGAAAAGGGAAGAAAAAAAAAGAGAGAGAGAAAGAGAGAGAAAGAGAGAGAGAGAGAAGGAAGGAAGGAAGGAAGGAAGGAAGGAAGGAAGGAAGGAAGGAA